>NC_057794.1:90114066-90134478 GCF_018294505.1 Triticum aestivum | reverse complement strand
CGCGGGGCAGCGGCGCGGGCGGCGGCGCGGGGCGGTGCAGCGGCGCTAGGGTTAGGGTTTGGGACGGGGCGGCTTTGGGCTGGCTCGGGCCTCAGCGGCACTATTTAAAGGCCCGGCCAGGCGGAGTCCTGGAAGGTTACGGCCCAGAGTCGGTTCGGACTTTTTTTAAATAATTACGCTCAGAAAAACACAAAAGGAATACTAAACGGACTCCAAAAATCCCGAAATAAATTTTCCCTGGCTTCTAAAATCAAGCCACATAGGATGAACATTTATTTGGGGCCTAAATGCAATTTTAAAAACGTGCATTTTTCCTAAATGCAAATAAAATAGCAAATAAAACCAAAATAAAATCTTATTTGATTTTTTATTAAATCCTCAATATTTCTTTATTTTGGGAAAGTCATTTTATTCCCTCTCTCATCTTTTTGCAATAGAAATAATTGAAGATAAAATAAATAAAATCAAATGATCCTATTTTCAAGATTTGATAAAAACTCAAATATGAAAATAACAAAATCGCCAACTCTCTCCAAGGGTCCTTGAGTTGCGTAGAATTTTCTAGGATCAGCCAAAATGCAATAGAATATGATATGCAATGATGATCTAGTGTATAACATTCCAAATTGGAAATTTGGGATGTTACAAACCTACCCCCCTTAAGATGAATCTCGCCCTCGAGATTCGGGTTGGCTAGAAAATAGGTGAGGGTGATCCTTCAGCAAGTCTTCCTCTCGTTCCTAGGTGGCTTCATCCTCCGTGTGGTGGCTCCACTGAACCTTGCAAAACTTGATAACCTTGCTGCAGGTGACTCGACTGGCATACTCTAGAATCTTAACTGGTTTCTCCTCATAGGTCAAATCACTGTCCAACTGAATCGCTTCCAGCGGCACTGTATCTCTCAGCGGTATTTCAGCCATCTCTGCGTGGCACTTCTTTAACTTGGAAATGTGGAACACGTCGTAAACTCCTGACAATCCTTCGGGCAACTCCAACTTGTAGGCTACTTCTCCCATACACTCTAAAACTTTGTATGGGCCTAAAAAACGTGGCGCTAACTTTCCCTTAACTCCAAAACGCTTAACTCCTCGAAGTGGTGATACTTGAAGATAAACTCGATCTCCGACTTCGTAAACTGTCTCCTTGCGTTTAGAATCTACATAGCTCTTCTACCTGGACTGAGCTACCTTGAGCCTATCGCGAATCAATTTCACTTTCTGTTCAGACTCCTTTATCAGATCCGGTCCAAACAACTGGCGGTCTCCAACTTCATCCCAAGACAGTGGGGTCCTGCACCTCCTTCCGTACAAGGCTTCGAAAGAGGCCATCTTCAAACTGGATTGATAACTGTTGTTGTAAGAGAACTCTGCATATGGAAAATTCTCGTCCCAACTAGATCCGTAATCTAGCGCACAAGCTCTTAACATATCCTCCAAAATCTGATTGACTCTCTCGGCCTGTCCATCTGTTTGCGGGTGGAAAGCTGTACTAAACTCCAGTCTGGTACCCAAAGTTTCATGCAACTGATTCCAGAACTTGGAGGTAAATTGGGTTCCTCTATCTGATACAATGCTCCTTGGAACTCCATCAGACATACGATTCTGGTCATGTATATCTTTGCCAACTTTGCACTGGTATAGGTAGTCTTCACTAGAATGAAATGAGCTACCTTTGTCAAACGATCGACTACAACCCATATTGAGTCATAGCCTGAACGAGTTCTGGGTAACCCATAATAAAATCCATGCCTAACTTATCCCACTTCCATTCGGGTATCGACAATGGCTGTAGCAATCCTGCTGGTTTCTGATGCTCTGCATTTACTCTCTGACATACATCACAAACTGCTACATACTCCGCAATATCGTTCTTCATTCCGGTCCACCAGAAAGTATCCTTCAAATCCAAATACATCTTGGTATTTCCTGGGTGAATCGAATATGGTGAATCATGGGCCTCTTGCAGAATTAACTTCCTGATCTCCGAATCATTAGGCACATAAACACGGTCTTCAAACCATAAGGTATCGTGCTCATCCTCACGAAATCCCTTAGCTTTTCCTTTGCTCATTTTCTCCTTTATAGAGGCAATCTCCTTGTCAGTCTTCTGGGCGTCCCTGATCTTATCCATCAAAGTAGACTGAATCTCCAATGTTGCTACATAGCCTCTCGGAACTATTTCCAAACATAGCTCTCGAAGATTTTCGGCTAACTCCCTTGGTAAATCTCCCGTCATTAGGGTGTTGACATGGCTTTTACGGCTCAGCGCATCGGCTACTACGTTAGCCTTTCTGGGGTGATAATGTAATCTCATATCATAGTCCTTGATGAGCTCCAACCATCTCCTTTGCCTGAGATTCAACTCCTTCTATGTGAAAATATAGTTCAAACTCTTGTGATCCGTGTACACCTCACAATGGTTTCCAATGAGAAAATGTCTCCAGGTTTTCAATGCATGCACTACGGCTGCTAACTCCAAATCATCGTAGCATAATTTAACTCATGAGGCTTAAGCTGTCGTGAGGCATATGAAACAACTCTTCCTTCCTGCATAAGCACTGCTCCAAGTCCTTGACGTGAAGCGTCGCAATACACCTCATAATCCTTGGTCTGATCTGGCAAAATCAACACAGGTGATGTAACCAAACGTTTCTTCAACTCCTGGAAACTAGCCTCACATTCCTCAGTCCATATGAACTTGGTATCCTTTTTCAATAACTCCGTCATAGGCTTCGCAATCTTTGAGAAATTCTCAATGAATCTTCGGTAGTATCCTACGAGTCCAAGAAAACTCTGGATCTCTCCAACTGTTGTTGGGTCTTCCCAACTTGTCACGGTATCAACCTTAGTGGGATCTACTACTATACCTTCTCCAGATATAACATGTCCGAGAAATCCAACTTCCTTCAACCAAAACTCACATTTGCTAAATTTGGCATATAATTGATTTTCTATGAGTTTTCCAAGAACCAAACGCAAATGCTCCTTATTCTCCTCTTCATTCTTCGAGTAAACCAGGATATCATCAATGAACACTACAACAAACTTATCCAGAAACTCCATAAACACCTTGTTCATCATGTTCATTAAATATGCAGGTGCATTAGTCAAACAAAATGACATAACGGTATACTCGTACAGCCCATACCTGGTGGTAAAAGCCGTTTTAGGTATATCCTGTTCTCGAATCTTCAACTAGTGGTATCCTGATCATAGATCGATCTTGGAAAGTACCTTAGCTCCTTACATTCGATCAAACAGATCATTGATCAACGGTAGTGGGTACTTGTTCTTGATGGTTACTTCATTCAATCCTTGATAATCAACAACCATCCTTAACGATCCATCCTTCTTCTCCACTAGAAGTACTGGCGATCCCCAAGGTGAAGAACTTGGGCGAATATATCCTTTATCTAGTAACTCCTTAATCTGCTTCTTAATCTCCACCAAATCCTTTGCGGGCATCCTATATGGTCTCTTTGATATTGGCCCTGTGCCTGGCAAAAGCTCAATCAAAAACTCAATACCTCTATCCGGTGGCATGCCTGGCAACTCTTCTGGAAATACATTAGGGAAATCCTTCACTAATGGTACTTCCTCCTGCACAACTCATGTTAGACAATTTACTTGAGTCCTCTTCGGCACATGCCGGGATACATACTTGATCCTTCTCCCTTCTGGGGTGGTAAGCAAGATCGACTTACTGGCGCAATCGATGTTTCCTTCATACATCGATAGCCAATCCATACCCAAAATTACATCCAATCTTTGTGATTCCAAAATGATTAAATCCGCGGGAAACACATGCCTACCTATACTCAATGGCACTTGAAAACATCCCTGGCTAGCCATATACTCCGCTCCTGGTGAGCTTACTAACATAGGTGTTCTAAGAACTTTGGTGGGCAGGTTATACTTATCCACAAATCCCCTTGATATGTATGAATGCGATGCACCAGTATAAAAAAGAACGAGTGCAGTAAATGACTTAACCAAAAACTTACCGATTACTGCATCCGACTGCTCTTCAACCTCCTCCATGTTAACGTGGTTCACCTGTCCCCTATTGAAAGGGTTCGGCTTCTTTCCAGAGCTTCCATTGCCATTTCCATTCTAGGATTCAGGACATTCATTGGCATAATGTCCGGTCTTCTGGCACTTGAAACAAGTGACTTGGCTCAGGTCTCTCTTGGCTGGGGTTGATGGGTGGGTGCAGTTCTGGCCGCTTCTTCCTCCATTCCCATTACCATTCTTGGTGCCATTGTGATTGTGTGAGCTACCTCCTCCATGGGTATGCTGAAAATGTCCTCTCGGTCTAGGGGTAAAACGTGGCTTCTGCTGAGCTCCTGAATTGTACTTCCCTTGTCCATACTTCCTCTTGCGATTCTCAATCTGCTGCTGCTTCCCTTCAATCATGAGAGCATGTTCTACCAACTCCTGGTAGTTGTTGATGGTTGCTACCATCAACTGCATGCTCAACTCATCATTCAGTCCTTCCAGAAACTTCTCCTGCTTAGCTACATCCGTAGCAACGTCATCTGGCGCATAACGTGCTAACTTACTAAAGTCCTCCACATACTGGCCAACTGTCCGTCCTCCTTGGAGCAAGTTGCGAAACTCTCGCTTCTTCATGGCCATAGCTCCTGCTGAAACATGGGTAGTACGAAAAGCCTGCTGAAACTGATCCCACGTGACAGTGTCGACAAGGAAGGTGACTGTGAAATTCTCCCACCATGATGCTGCGGGTCCTTCAAGATGATGTGCGGCAAACTTCACCTTTTCCGCATCTGTGCATCCTGCTGTGGTCAACTCTCTAGCTGTCTTGCGGAGCCAATCATCTACTACTATCAGCTCGGTGCTACTGGAAAACACCAGCGGATTCAGCCTAGGAAAACGGGCTAAGTGATCAACAGGTGGTGGTGGTGGTGGTGGTGGTGGGTTGTTGTTGTTGTTCCCCTGATTCCGATTTTGGACTAGCAACTGCATCAATGTGTTCCGCTGCTGGATCAACTGAGTGAGCTCCGGTGGGAAGGTAAATCCGGGGTCACGTCTCGGAGGCATCTGAGGGTTTAGAAAAGATGAGATTTAAGAATAGAGGGGTCTAAAGAGAAAACACTACCATATGCACATGAGCCAAAAGCAAACAATTCACTTCTTTCAATCAATCAAACAAGGGCATACAATTGATCTAACTATCGCAAAAGTGCTCAGACTACTATATTTACATGGTGGACTACTACTACTGTTGCGGTGGTCTTCTAGAAATATTCTTCGGTTGCAGACTCCATGATATCTGCTCTAGCTTCATCAACATAGTCATCATCGCTATCATCTGGATCCGAGTCAGTGTCGTCGATGATGATGTAGTCTTCCGGACGAATCTCCTTGGGTTCTTTGTCTTCCTCTACTAGTGTAGGGCCTCCCATAAATATTCCAATCTTCTTGATCAGATCGTCATTCTTCTCCACTAATACTTCGATTTCCTCTTCATAATCTTCACATGTATCCTTGAGTCTTCCTCCAGTTCCTTGATTCTTGTCCTCGCCTTCTTCAGATCTATCATGTCGGCGCACATCTGATTCTCCTGACGTCGAATGTGCTGGTTTAACTCCTGGATAAAAGCTGCAACTGATCTATCCTTCCTGGTGCTGATCATCTCCCAGTGCTCATCTCGGCGCCCACAAATCTGGTAGATAGTATCCTTGAGATCATTGCGCTAAACTTCTCCAATGTGTCCCATGGCGATATGAGCTGCCATGCTCTTTCCTAGACTCCAAGTTGGTGCATCAAAAGAAAACTCTATGGGCTCAGTGACTGGCATGAGCGTCCTTCCTGGAACTTGCACTTGAATCATCCAGCACTCTTCTTCAGGTAGAGTGGTGTTGTAGGTTCCGGTGAAGCTTGGTACTCCTATGTTCAGGTATCTAGTGACTTCCTTCAAGTGACGTCCAAAGGGTGTATCTTCATCCGGTTGCGTGAACTTGTTCCCTGCATTCGCCATCCTAAAAGAGTAGAAAAGATGAGAAGTTAGAAAGAGAAGAGAGTGAGTGGTGATCTAGGTCTTTAGCTTAGTGGTCGTGTCCTACAGTCAGCGTGTGCTCTGATACCATCTTGTAGCGACCAGACCTCAAACGGTCCAATCTCTGAGCTTAGGTGTCATCCCTGGATCAGTAATGCTGACACCACACAGTACTTGAAGGATTTATAACAGAGTAGCAATCACACACTTATTACATCGAGTGTCTCAAAAGAGAACTTATTACAATAAATATGGCTTAAGGCCATCTAATAACGATAATAGCGGAAGGCTTGGAAGATAAGTGAGTCCATCAATTCCAACGGCATCACTGAGTATAGAACCACACTAAAAGCACCTTAATCATCGTCTGAAAAGTCTGCAACATTAACGTTGCAGTCCGAAACAGGTCAACACATGGAATATGCTGGCAATGTAACACATAGAGAGTAATGGAATGAAATAGGCTATACTATATGCATATTTGGCTGGTGGAAAGCTCTATGGTTACAGTTTTGCGTAAAGCCAATTTTTCCCAACTGCAAAGGAATAAATTCTATTTAACTATCATGGTAGTTGTTAAACATTGAGAATGGTTGACAGCATTCTCAATTCCAATTAAGGATCATCATTAAACAAAACCCAACAAAATTAATTTTAGAGTAACATGATGAGATTCACATGATAATCCAGGTACTAGATACTCAAGATGTCCATAAACAGGGACACGGCTAATCATGATTAGTTTATACACTCTGCAGAGGTTTGGGCACTTTTCCCCACAAGACTCGATCGCCTTTGTTTGATTTCTCGCACTACATGGTGTTTGAGAAAACGGATGACCGAGACATAGTCTTTCAGAAGCGCTAGCACCTTACGATCGGGTAGACCGTTACACCTACTTTCCCCTACATCTGCTACTCTACCACTGTAAGAGTTCGCACAACTTAGTCAACTATGCTAGAGCCCATAGTAGCTTGTGGCTGCACACGGAAGTTTCTAGCATGAATAATCTCATGATCCCTTTGAGCCTGGGTGGCGGTCCAAAAGAAAACAGGCAATCGCTGGAATACCCAGGTGCCTCAATCCACCCAGATGTGTATTTAAGTTGCCACCTGTTGACACACGAACACGTCACATGTACCCTCGACGCCAGGGGTGATGCACCGCAGCTCACGTCGAAGGAGACCCGACCAACAGCGCGATACGCAAGACAGTCGGCGGGTGCTTTTGCAGACCCGAAACCCCGCGCACCCGGGAGGGACCCCGTCAGGGATTGCGGCGGCTATGGGCTGCCCTAGGTCGATTCGCTCACCCCTAGAGCCTCGGGATTCGCAGCTCTCAAACACGAAGAACAGCGAAGAACGAGAGAGAAAAACGATGGAGAGATAAAAAGTAGACAGGAAAAAGTAGTATATTGATTTGTTCGATTGTGTGTTGTTCAATCGGCCGTCACCCCCAACATATATAAGAGGCGGCTGGACTTCCCGTACAAGTAAAGGATTCATCTAGGCTTTCCTTACAAGAAAAATTACATCAATTCGCGTCCTAGAGTCCTAGTTCTATTCCAACTCGGATTCAGTCTGAATCTGGCCCAACTTCTGTCTTCCTCTTTGTGCAGGCCGCCGAGCCTCCATATGACCTCCGATCAAGATGGCCCAAACATCAAACTTGTGCGCCTCGACGATACGAACAACTCTCATGTTGACCACTTTTTCAAATAAAGCCATCCTGAATACTTTTCGAGATCGTTTTTACCTTCCAGTCGGACTCGGTCTTGCGGTAGACTGAATTATCCGAGTGTTGTAGTGAATTTGCAGGTCATATACTATCTCTGATGACGATGACTCCAAAACCAAAGTTTACCGTCTTGATGATACGCACAACTTCTGTATTGAACACTTTTTCATCCGAGATTATCTTGATAAACTTTTGGGCACATGTTCAGTTTCACTCGGATTTGAGCTCATCCACTCGGATATTAGAGTCTTTTACTCGACTGGACCTTTTCACTCGGATGACTATATTTTCACTCGGAAGACAATCTTTCACTCGGATGATGACCACATTTTCAGTCGGAAGACAATCTTTTACTTGATCGACCAATTTTCACTCGACCTTTTACTCAATCGACCTTTTACTCGATCGGTAGGTTTTCACTCGACTTTTTACTCGATCGGTAGGTTTTCACTCGACCTTTTACTCATCGGTAGGCTTTCGACCTTTTACTCGATCGGTAGGTTTTCACTCGACCTTTTACTCGATCGGTAGGTTTTCACTCGACCTTTTACTCGATCGGTAGGTTTTCACTCGACCTTTTACTCGATCGGTAGGTTTTCACTTGACCTTTTACTCGATCGGTAGGTTTTCACTCGACCGGTGAGTTTTCACTCGGATGGTAAGTTTTTCACTCGACCAAAAACATAGCCTGATCTTGATTTGTCTCTCCAAGTCTCATACGACCTCGGATTGAGACGAATTATATATGAAAATCGATCGGCTCGACGAGACGAAACTTTTCCGTGTTGAAGGTTTTTCAATTCAAGGCCGTCTTAAAGGCCGAATTGCTCACGCATTGCGTCAGACACTTATCAACATGTGTCTGGTGTCAAGCGTAATATTTTGGTCTCTGACCTGTCCAGACCGTATTGACTATAACTTTTGCATATGAACCCGGATTGAGATGATTTATATATGAAAATCGACTGTCTCGACGAGACGGAGACAATTCCTTTAGAGCACTCCTTCATCTGAGGTCATACTGAGGACGTAATCGGCCGAAAAGCACTCAGAATATTAAATTTTGTCACTCGGAGTACAGCTTCGGCCACTGAGATGAGGTCAAATGTCGATAGCCTAAACATCAAAGTTATTCCACTCGGCGATATGAAATTTTCTCATGTTGAAAACCCTTTCACTTTGTATCTTGCCAAAATCAGGTGTCAACACATGCCCCCCTGTTTTTCGGCAAAGCTTGCATGCCGAAAAATAATATGCATAGTGTTCGTTCTAAGGACGATGTTAACACTCCATCGGCCATTTATTTTTCTCAGGGTGATAATTATGTATCGGCCATGTTTGTGCTAAGGGCAATAATTGTATATCGGCCATTGCCTACTTAAGCTTCCTGCCACACACTCGGGTGGTACTTCTTCAAATATTTGCCATTGAGAGCTCGAGGTAACAATGCCCCTTGTATTGATTCCACCAAATATGAATTTCCGGGAACGATTCTTGTAATCCTAAAAGGACCTTCCCAACTTGGAGACCACTTCCCGAATTTTCTATCTCTTGAACCAATCGGCAGAATCACTTTCCAGACAAGATCACCAACTTGAAAATTCTTCAACTTAACTTTCTTATTGTAAGCCCTTGCTACCCTCAACTTATCTCTCTCTATGGCATTCAAAGCAGCCAAACGTTTATCAGCAACCTCGTCAATGTTGTCCATCATCAAGTTATAGAAGTCTATTGCCGATAAATCATTTTGTTTGGCTATTCTCAAAGTATTCAAATTTACTTCCACCGGTAAAACAGCCTCCTGACCATATACTAGCTCATATGGAGTCACTTTCGTAGCACCATGCCTTGAGATTCTATGTGCCCATAATGCCTCAGACAACAAGTCATGCCATCTCCTTGGATTATCCTCAATCTTCTTCTTGATGAGCTTGATTAAAATTTTATTGCTAGACTCAGCTTGTCCATTAGCTTGGGCATAATATGGAGAGGAATTGAGCAACTTTATATTATAAGATTCGGCAAACTCTCTGACTTGGTGTGACATAAAAGACGAACCTTGATCTGTAGTTAACGTTTGAGGAATACCGAATCTATGAATAATATGCTCGGTTATGAATTGAATCACCTCCGTATGTGTCATGTTCTTGAGAGGTACTGCTTCAGACCATTTAGTGAAATAATCAGTTGCCACCAACACGAATCGATGCCCCTTTGAGGAAGATGGATGAATTTGCCCAATAAAGTCTAAACCCCATCCTCTGAAAGGCCACGGCTTGATAATAGGATGCAACATAGCAGCAGGAGCCAATTGAATATCACCAAATTTTTGACAAGCTTCACACCCTTTATAATATCTGAAGCAATCATTAATCATGGTCGGCCAATAAAACCCAGCACGTCGTAATAACCATTTCATCTTAGGAGCCGACTGGTGAGTACCACAAATGCCCTCATGTACCTCTCCCATAGCAACTCTTGCTTGATCCTCATCCAAGCATTTTAAAAGAACATCATCAACTGTTCGGCGATAAAGGTCATCGTCCCTCATAGTATATTTAAAAGCCATACGCCGAACAGCCCTGTCCACCCTTTCACTCGGATTGCGCAAGTAAGCAACAATGGGCTTCCTCCAGTCGGATTTGTCATCTGCACTAGATTTTTTGTTAATGACCGAATCAATGGGTTCTTGTTCGGCCTCTTCTATACTGGTAAGACAAGACATCGGACTTTGAGAAATATGAAACATGCCATGATCAACATGATATCCAGATGCTTGCTGTGCCAACTCATTTGCTTTCCAATTGTCATGTCTAGATATATGTGCAATGCTAAAACAATCCAAAGTAGAAATTATATCTAGACATCTATCAAGATAAACATTAAGTGATTCATCAAAACACTGAAAGACTCTGGATATTTGCTGCACCACTAGTAACGAATCACCGTAAGCCTCAATATGTGTAACACCTATAGCAAGTAACATCTCTAGACCGAATAACAATGCTTCATATTCGGCTTGATTGTTTGTGCAAAAATATTCTAAGCGGCATGAGGCTTCAAAAACAGCACCATGAGGAGATATATAAACAATACCAACACCTTGGCCATTGCTACAAACTGAACCATCAAAGTACAATCTCCATGGTACTAATGAAACAAGGTTCATATCAACATCATGCTTGTCATTAATCCGATGTTCAACAATAAAATTAGCAACAATTTGGCCTTTCATGGATTTTAGAGATTCATAAGCCAAATCATACTCAATCAAAGCATAAGCCCACTTGCCAATTCTACCACTAAGAATTGGCCTATGCAACATGTACTTAATGACATCGGTTTGACAAGCTACCACACAAGCACTCGGCACTAGGTAATGCCTCAATTTTGTGCAAGCGTAATATAAGCATAGACATAGTTTTTCAATAAATGTATACCTTGTCTCGGCGTCCAATAAACGTCTGCTCAAATATGTAATGGCATGCTCTTTTCCTTCGATATCTTGAGTCAAAATAGCACCAATAACACCTTCCTTTGCTGCGATATAAAGTTTAAAAGGCTCTCTATGCTTGGGTGCTTTCATCACCGGAGGAGTGCACAAATAATTCTTGATCATATCAAAGGCTTCTTGCTGTTTTGCCCCCCAAGTGAAATCAACATCATTCTTTAACCGAAGGATAGGAGTAAATGCATCAACTTTCCCTGACAGATTAGCTATGAACCTTCTCAAATAATTGACCTTGCCAAGGAACTTTTGCATATCTCTCTTGCATGTTGGAGCCTCCACTTTCTGTATGGCCTCTATCTTTTTGGGATCGATTTCGATGCCATCTTCATGAATAATGAAACCCAAAAATTTGCCAGCTGACACGCCGAATGCACACTTCAAAGGATTCATCTTCAGTCCATACTTTTTCATTCTTTCAAAAGCTAAACGCAAATCGGCCAAGTGAGATTCAAAAGCATCCGATTTGACAACAATATCATCAATATAAACTTCAAGTATGACACCGAGTAAATCATGAAAAATCAAATTCATAGCCCTTTGATATGTGGCCCCAGCATTTTTCAATCCGAATGTCATCACTGTTCACTCGAATAAACCAAGGAAACCAGGACATCGGAAAGCTGTTTTGTACATGTCCTCTTCGGCCATAAAAATTTGATTGTATCCGGCATTACCATCTAGAAAGCTAATAACCTTATGTCCAGAAGCATCATTAATAAGCATATCGGCTATTGGCATGGGATACTCATCTTTGGGTGTAGCCCTATTCACATCTCTGAAGTCAATGCACACCCTCAACTTGCCGGATCCCTTCTTCTCCACTGGGACAATGTTAGAAATCCACTCGGCATACCTGCAAGGTCGAATGAATTTAGCTTCAAGCAGTCGACCGATCTCTTCCTTGATCCGGTCATATGTTTTCGGATTAAACTTTCTGGCCGACTGTTTATAAGGTCTAAAACCGGCCTTTATAGGCAACCGATGCTCCACTAGCTCTCGGCTCAACCCTGGCATCTCATGATATTCCCATGCAAAGCAACAAACATTATCTTTCAATAGCTCGATTAATTTAGCTTTACAATCGGCTTTCAAATTTTTGTTTATAAATGTCGGTCGACTGACTGATCCGTCTCCGATATCTACCTCTTCTAACGGATCGGCCGATGTAAAACCTTGTCCAAGTTTATCCATGTCATCCAACTCCTCAATAGACTCATACATATCGTTCTCGCTGGACCGATATTTTGCAAGACGTTTTTGTAACCACTCGGAACTAGGATCCATTTAAACATATCATACCTTGGAGCCGATTGCATTCAGTCGGCTTTAAAGACACGGGCACAAAACCATTCTTGGTCGCGCTGAGAAAATCAAACTCTGATAAGTCACGTCCCGTCAAGCAAGTAGCATTGGGATGTTGCCAATCCACCGATGCATCGGCCAAAGCAACACAGACCGAGTTATCCGCATGAATGACTTCCACTTCATCATCAACCCACTGAATCAAAAACTGGTGCATAGTGGACGGCACGCACTGGTTTGCATGAACCCAATCACGGCCTAGTATAACGTTGTAGTTACCTTGCACCTCAGCGACAAAGAATGCAGTAGCCAAAGTTTTGCTTCCGACTGTAAGCTCCACATACATTACACCTTTGGCTTCAGTTTTCTCTTTGCCTTCAAACCCGTTGAGCACCATATTGGTCTTGATCAATTCTTCATCAGGCAAACCCAATTTCTTGAAGACCGAATAGGGCATAAGATTTACCACAGCACCACCATCAACAAGCATCCGAGTGAGCGGCGACCCATTGATATGACCTCTGAGATATAATGGTTTCAGATGCTTTACTGGTTCTTTCGGCTTCTCGAATATTGCATTTTTAGGACCAAAATCCAGCTGAGCAACTTCCCCTTCCTCATCTACAGCACGAAACTCAGCAGGTAAGTAATACACCATATTGATATCCATACCTTCATGAACCGGTGTAGATTCATAGTCCACCATATCAGCCTCTTCTTCAAGTGGATCGACCGATTCTGAAATCTGGTCGAGTGAAGGAGAAGTAGGAAGTGTTGTAGACGATGTAATAGCTGTCGCATCGTCCTCCTTGGGTGGTGTAGGCACTTCTGTGATAGATGTAGTGGCTGATGTATCTTGTATTTGTTTAGGCCTCCACACTTGTTTTGCTGGAACCATGGGCCGAGTGTCATTGAACAACTTATCCCTTTGCTTCTCGGCCTCCTACTCTGCCATCTCTTGACTCCTTAACCTCTGTAGTTTCCTCTTCTGTATCTTTGTTAGCCCTGGAGGACACCACTTTGGTCGAGTGTATTTAGGATCTCTCACCTTTACTTGGCTGGTGCTTGCTTCATGGTCATTAGCCGAGTGCTTTGGCTCGATAGAAAGTATCGGCTCAGTCGGATTGCTATGCACAATAGGCTGCTGTATGGCAAATGTTTCGGTGCCCAAAATAAGTGAGTCGACATCCATTTTCTCCTTGCCTTTTCCCGACTCAACTGCTGCAACACTCGGTGACTTAACACGCCATTCTTTCCGACTTTCCAGATGCATGAAATTTCCACTCGGGCGCACCTTTTTACTTGGATGGAATCCACTCGGGTTGATGTCACTCGGATGGTATCCACTCGGATGGAACTCAGTCGGATGGAATCTACCCATCCACATTTTTTCACTCGGATAGCTTCCACTTGGGTGTATTCTTACACTCGGATAATTTCCATCCGGTCGCATATTTCTACCAGCCGACTGATAGTCACCGATGTTGAGCCGGCCATTATATGAGTAATCAAGTCGATCCCACACAGGTTGCTTCTGCTCTTCTGAAAATTGCGCCCTTGGTCCACTTGGTTTTGTATACCGACTGAACATATCAACTGATGGTGACCTTGGTCGTTTCAGACGAGTCGGTCGATTGAAACTAGAACCGGCCGACTGGTTAGCATATTTGGACAGCAACATATCAAAAGTTGGCTTGATCCGCTTGCGCTGCATTTTTACTTCATTCTTCTTCCACTTGCCAACTTCTGGACTCTTGGGCTTGACAAATTTAACACAAGTATTTTCTTGCACTTGCGGTTGCCCCCCGAGTGTAGGATTCTTGATGGTGATTTTGATCACTTCCTTGCCATCGGGTTGCTTATCAAGCACAACCTGTCTCCCCAAGACTCTGTTGTCCTCCTTGTCTTTCCTGGGCTCACCAACAATGACATTAGCTTTATTAGCAGATTCGGCCACCTCCGGCCGAATGAGTAGCTTCTTCCCCTCCAAATCCATGGTATTCATGGGAAAAGGTTGTTTATCAACTTGCATCTCAGAAAAGTTCAATCGTCCGTCATTAATGGCCGATTGTATCTGTCGTCGAAAAACATTGCAATCGTTAGTAGCATGAGAAAAAGAGTTATGATACTTGCAATAAGCACGCCGTTTTAGCTCTTCAAACGGCGGTAAAGTATGAGATATTCTAATAATCTTAGCTTGCAGCAAAGCATCAAATATTCTATCACACTTAGCAATGTTAAAAGTAAACTTCATCTCTTCATCACGATTCTTATGAATCGGTTTCAAATCATTGCAAGTAAAGGGTTTGGCCTTAGATGGCCAAACAAATTCAGTAGCAAAAACATCACCCTCATCGTCCGAGTGATCACTGTCATATTCCACCATATTTATCTTTGGACGATCGGCTTTGTATCTATGCACTTCTTTGAGGTCTTTGCTTCGGCTTTCCTGAGCCAAAGCCCTTTGTAAGACTTGGTTGATATTTAAGAACTCATAGCCTTCTAGCTTTTCTCTAATGGGAGTTCTCAAACCACTCAACACTAGGTCTGCCAAGTCTCTCTCGGTTATCACCAAACTAAAACACCGGTTTTTCATTTCTTTGAATCTCTTGACGTAATCGGAGACCGATTCATCATGCTTCTGTTTAACCGATGTTAGATGTGACAACTTGAGTTCATTGTCGCCGCTGTAAAAGTGATCATGAAATTTCTGCTCTAGATGCGACCAAACTCGAATGGAACCATGTGGTAAAGAAGAAAACCATGAAAATGCGGTACCAGTTAATGATAAAGGAAATAAACGCACTTTCAACTCATTTAGTGAACCTGCTTCACCTAATTGTGCCAAGTATTGACTAACATGCTCCCATGTGGTTTTTGTGCCTTCTCCATTGAACTTAACAAAATTTGGAATTCTATATCCTGGAGGGCACTGGATGGCATCAAAGTACTCGGGGTACGGCTTTTGGTAAATCCGATTCCGAGGTAACTCAACCCCAAAATTCTCTTGAAGCATCTTAGCCATCGCCTCTCTAAGATTAGCTAGACCATCATCCATAGTGGACGATGAAGCTTGTGGCAGTGGCATAGGAGGAGTATGATTACTAGCTGTAGGTAGGAATTGTGGCAGGTATGTCGACCCATAATTTGCTAATGGTCGAGTGATTGTAGCTGTAGGTAAGGTTGGGTTCGGCGTTGCCACCGAACCTGGCATGCTCATAATAGGATTAATGGGTGCAGCCACAATCTGATTTGTTTGGGTAGGATAATAAGCCATCAGCACGGGAGGCGCCGATGAGATAGGTAAAGCCAGATTAGGGTTTTGCACACTAGCAGCTACACCATCATTACCACTAGTCGATTGAGATGTATTCTTCTGAGCATTAGTATTTTCTATGAAAGTTTGATAGACTAGATTGTTACCATCAGCAATACGACTTTCAATCTTAGCCCACTGCTCAGGAGAAAAGGCAGTACTTACAGAGGGTTTAACCTGCTTGGCTTGCAAAGGAGGGAACTTGATTTCTTCAATCGAGGTGATGTTGCCTTGGCGATCCTTCTTGAACTTTGCAAGGAACTCCTGCAAGTCCTTCTCCTCGCGTGCCTTCTTGTACTCCTCATAGACTTGGCGATGATCGGCCGATATCTCATCAAGACTGGGCTTAATGATGTTATCGGCGTCTACCTCAGATGGCTTGGGAAGATCAGACATGGTGGATGATGATGATCGATCTTCGTTCCCCAGCGGAGTAGCCAAAAAGTGTGTTGACACACGAACACGTCACGTGTGCCCTCGACGCCGGGGGTGATGCACCGCAGCTCACGTCGAAGGAGACCCGACCAACAGCGCGATACGCAAGACAGTCGGCGGGTGCTTTTGCAGACCCGAAACCCCGCGCACCCGGGAGGGACCCCGTCAGGGATTGCGGCGGCTATGGGCTGCCCTAGGTCAATTCGCTCGCCCCTAGAGCCTCGGGATTCGCAGCTCTCAAACACGAAGAACAGCGAAGAACGAGAGAGAAAAACGATGGAGAGATAAAAAGTAGACAGGAAAAAGTAGTATATTGATTTGTTCGATTGTGTGTTGTTCAATCGGCCGTCACCCCCAACATATATAAGAGGCGGCTGGACTTCCCGTACAAGTAAAGGATTCATCTAGGCTTTCCTTACAAGAAAAATTACATCAATTCGCGTCCTGGAGTCCTAGTTCTATTCCAACTCGGATTCAGTCTGAATCTGGCCCAACTTCTGTCTTCCTCTTTGTGCAGGCCGCCGAGCCTCCATATGACCTCCGATCAAGATGGCCCAAACATCAAACTTGTGCGCCTCGACGATACGAACAACTCTCATGTTGACCACTTTTTCAAATAAAGCCATCCTGAATACTTTTCGAGGTCGTTTTTACCTTCCAGTCGGACTCGGTCTTGCGGTAGACTGAATTATCCGAGTGTTGTAGTGAATTTGCAGGTCATATACTATCTCTGATGACGATGACTCCAAAACCAAAGTTTACCGTCTTGATGATACGCACAACTTCTGTATTGAACACTTCTTCATCCGAGATTATCTTGATAAACTTTTGGGCACATGTTCAGTTTCACTCGGATTTGAGCTCATCCACTCGGATATTAGAGTCTTTTACTCGACTGGACCTTTTCACTCGGATGACTATATTTTCACTCGGAAGACAATCTTTCACTCGGATGATGACCACATTTTCAGTCGGAAGACAATCTTTTACTTGATCGACCAATTTTCACTCGACCTTTTACTCAATCGACCTTTTACTCGATCGGTAGGTTTTCACTCGACTTTTTACTCGATCGGTAGGTTTTCACTCGACCTTTTACTCATCGGTAGGCTTTCGACCTTTTACTCGATCGGTAGGTTTTCACTCGACCTTTTACTCGATCGGTAGGTTTTCACTCGACCTTTTACTCGATCGGTAGGTTTTCACTCGACCTTTTACTCGATCGGTAGGTTTTCACTTGACCTTTTACTCGATCGGTAGGTTTTCACTCGACCGGTGAGTTTTCACTCGGATGGTAAGTTTTTCACTCGACCAAAAACATAGCCTGATCTTGATTTGTCTCTCCAAGTCTCATACGACCTCGGATTGAGACGAGTTATATATGAAAATCGATCGGCTCGACGAGACGAAACTTTTCCGTGTTGAAGGTTTTTCAATTCAAGGCCGTCTTGAAGGCCGAATTGCTCACGCATTGCGTCAGACACTTATCAACATGTGTCTGGTGTCAAGCGTAATATTTTGGTCTCTGACCTGTCCAGACCGTATTGACTCTAACTTTTGCATATGAACCCGGATTGAGATGATTTATATATGAAAATCGACTGTCTCGACGAGACGAAGACAATTCCTTTAGAGCACTCCTTCATCTGAGGTCATACTGAGGACGTAATCGGCTGAAAAGCACTCAGAATATTAAATTTTGTCACTCGGAGTACAGCTTCGGCCACTGAGATGAGGTCGAATGTCGATAGCCTAAACATCAAAGTTATTCCACTCGGCGATATGAAATTTTCTCATGTTGAAAACCCTTTCACTTTGTATCTTGCGAAAATCAGGTGTCAACACCACCTTAGATAAACCATTAATTTAACAATCTCACATCTGTCATGGATACACTCACCCAATCCACGTCTACTAGCATAACATGGCATAATAAGCAAACATAGAAGTAACTCCCAAAGGTTTGATAATAAAGCAGGTATAGGTACTACCTCATCTACTTCCCAAACCCACAATTTAATTAGATCCTATTCATGCAATGTGTGAGGATTGATCTAATGCAATAAAAACTGGGTAGTTGGAAGTATGATCAAAGTGTTACTTGCCTTGCTAATGAGCCGCAAAACCTAGCGATTCGAAGTAGCAAGCGGCGCACTCCGGGTACTCTATCACAAACAAACAAGCATACAATAAGTACTCAACTAATGCATAGGTAAAACTCGAATAAGAGATCTAACCAGAAAGTTCAACTTAAGAAATCCGGTTGGCAAAAAGAATCAAATCGAACGAAGCAACGAAAGACGAACGACAAAAGAAACAAGCTTCGTTTACTATTCTGGATCGAGGGGAATTTTTACAGTGGCAAAAACTTGTTTGAGTTGGTCACACAGAAAGAGGGTTTCGAGACGAAACTCCAGGCGCTTGAATCACCTGATTCCGATAAACGAGCGAAAAGTTAGACTAAAACGAAAATCGGATCAGGAATCGTGATCAGAAAAATCGCGGATTAAATCCGAGAAAAAGAAAAACGACGAACAGATTAACGAACGAACGTTCGTTATCTGGGCCTAAATGATGAACGCGGTCGTTAAAACAAACGAACGGGCGAACGCTCGCTAATTAAATAAACTGGAAAACCGAACAAACTGACGGAAAACCGATCGGTTTTTCTAAAAAAAATGGCGGCGAGAAAAACTACCTCCGGCGGGGCGGCGGGGCGGTGCGGCAGTGCGGGGCGGTGTGTCGGCGCGGGGCGGTGTGTCGGTGCTAGGGTTAGGGTTTGGGGCGGGGCGGCTTTGGGCTGGCTCGGGCCTCGGCGGCACTATTTAGAGGCCCAGCCAGGCGGAGTCCTGGCCGGTTACGGCCCAGAGTCGGTTCGAACTTTTTTTTGAAATAATTACGCTCAGAAAAAAACAAAAGGAATACTAAACGGACTCCAAAAATCCCAAAATAAATTTTCCCCGGCTTATAAAATCAAGCCACACAGGATGAACATTTATTTGGGGACTAAATGCAATTTTGAAAAACGTGCATTTTTCCTAAATTCAAATAAAATAGCAACTAAAACCAAAATAAAATCTTATTTGATTTTTTATTAAATCCTCAATATTTCTTTATTTTGGGAAAGTCATTTTATTCCCTCTCTCATCTTTTTGTAATAGAAATAATTGAAGATAAAATAAATAAAATCAAATGATCCTATTTTCAAGATTTGAGAAAAACTCAAATATGAAAATGACGAAATCCCCAACTCTCTCCGAGGGTCCTTGAGTTGCGTAGAATTTTCTAGGATAAGCCAAAATGCAATAGAATATGATATGCAATGATGATCTAGTGTATAACATTCAAAATTGGAAATTTGGAATGTTACATGCTCAAATCATCCTTACTGAGCATGCTCAAAAGAGGCAACGATCACTCTGTAGCAACATGAATACATGACATAAAAAATAACATCAGGGAAATGACTTAGTGAAATTCTAAGTCCCTGAAATCAGCAACATCACGAGAGCTACTTTGCATGCACGTGCTAGTCACCACATTTATCACAAAAATACATGGCATACATCCCTGTAAAGATGGCATGGCATAGCCCAAAACACATGTACGGCTCAAGTTCATAGGACACACACAATAATGATGGAAAAAAACAAATGCTCATAATCTGATAAGAATCAGGAACTAACATTATGAAGCACTCTTGCAATAGCATTTTGGGCATCAAGATGGACTCAAACAAGCATGGTGCAATGGAATGAAATGAAGATGACATCCTAGCGAACAATTTGATATCTCACACGCACAAAACGGAGCTACGGATGATGAGATATGGTGCGATGAACATGGCTAAAAAATATGTAGAAAAAGACTTGGACGAAACGTCAACCTCCGAAGCAGATCTAGATCTAGGGTTCTCGGGCACAGACTTTGAGGTTCGACGGCGAGGTCACCGGAGAGGCCACCGAAGAGGAGGGGAATGACGGCTGGAGCTGTAGAGGACGACGGAGACGGGCGCGGGGTCGCCGGTCTGGCAGGCGGCGAGGTCAGCGGAGACCGCGGGGGGCGGCGGCGGTGGCCGGCGAGCAGGGCGGCG
>NC_057794.1:89997884-90113441 GCF_018294505.1 Triticum aestivum | reverse complement strand
GAGCGGCAGGCGGCGGCGGGCGCACGGGCCGGGGAGGGCCCGTCGCGGGCTCGGCGGGCCGGTGCGGTTGGGGGCGGAGGCGCGCCATGTGGCGGGCGCCGGTTGGCCACGGGCATGAAAGCAAAGTGCTCCCTGGGTGATTTTCGTAATTAATGACAACATATCTCTTGTTGGACTAACACTTTTACCTAGTATGTTTCAGATGAGTTCAGCAATGAAGTGGCATGGACTAGAGGATGTGGAACCCCTTCAAAATGCTAACGACAAAGGATTGGCCCAAGCTTCAAGCTCAAGACTCTACATTTTATATCACAAATGATCCAAGATCACATTGAGTCTATAGGAAAGCCAATACTATTAAGAAGGGATGAGGTGTTGTTTAATGGCGTGCTTGCTCAAAGTGCTTAGTGATATGCTCCAAAGCCCTCAACCACTTTCTCACTTCCAAATATGTCCTAAACCAAAAGTCAAACTCGGCCCCACCGATTCTTTCTATCTAGAGCCACCGAGTTCAGTTGACATAGCCACTACCAGAAACCCTAATCAGTTCGGTCTCACCGATGGGATCTCGGTCTCACCAAGATGGGCTTGCAAACTCCCTGTTACCTATTGCAATATTTTTGGTCCCACCGAGATATGCACTCGGCCCCACCGAGTTTGCTTGGCCAACTCTCTGCTTATTACCCAAATCGGTCCCACCGAGTTTGAGTAATCGGTCAAACCGAGTTTTGGATTTACCCTAACCCTAGCACATCGGTGCCACCGAGTTGATCCAGTCGGTCCCACTGAAGAAAACCCTAACGGTCACTAGGTTTGCTAAATTGGTCCGACCGAGTTTATCCATTCGGTCTCACCGAGAGTGGTAAGTTATGTGTAATGGTTAGTTTTTGTGTGGAGGCTATATATACCCCTCCACCCGCTCTTCATTTGTGAAGAGAGCCATCAGAACATACCTACACTTCCAATACACATTTTCTGAGAGAGAACCACCTACTCATGTGTTGAGGCCAAGATATTCCATTCCTACCATATGAATCTTGATCTCTAGCCTTCCCAAGTTGCTTTCCACTCAAATCATCTTTCCACCAAATCCATACCCTGTGAGAGAGAGTTGAGTGTTGGGGAGACTATCATTTGAAGCACAAGAGTAAGGAGTTCATCATCAACACACCATTTGTTACTTCTTGGAGAGTGATGTCTCCTAGATTGGCTAGGTGTCACTTGGGAGCCTCCAACAAAGATTGTGGAGTTGAACCAAGGAGTTTGTAAGGGCAAGGAGGTCGCCTACTTTGTGAAGATCTACCGCTAGTGAGGCAAGTCCTTCATGGGTGATGGCCATGATGGGATAGACAAGGTTGCTTCTTCGTGGACCCTTCGTGGGTGGAGCCCTCCGTGGACTCGTGCAACCATTACCCTCCGTGGGTTGAAGTCTCCGTCAACGTGGATGTACGATAGCACCACCTATCGGAACCATGAAAAAAACATCTGTGTCTCCAATTGCGTTTGAATTCTCCAAACCCTTCCTTTTACATACTTGCAAGTTGCATGCTTTACTTTCCGCTGCTCATATACTCTTTGCATGCTTGCTTGATATGTATTATGTTTGTTAAACTGGTTCCTAAACTCCACTTCAACTTAAAGAAATTGAAAACTGCAACTTTTTGCACTTAGTGTCTAATCACCCCCCCCCCCTCTAGACACCTCTTCTCGATCCTTTCAATTGGTACCAGAGCTTTGGTCTCCATTGCCTTGGTTTAAACACCATTGGAGGAAGATGGATGAGTCTACTTTGGGGAGTCTTAGACGTAGAGTGCCTATTCTTGATGGAGAATATTTTCATGAGTGGAAAAATGAAATGCTTGAGATTTTCAATGAATATCACTTGAACAAGTATATTTCTAGCCCTTGTGCACCTCATGTTGATCCCATGCATCCTACCCTTGATTAATCAATTGACACGATTCGCAATCTTAGAACTGTTAATCTTATCACTAGAGGCTTAGCTAGAAACTTGATTGGATGTTTGCCTACTCTTAAGTGTGCCTACACCATATGGAAATTTCTTGAGGAACTCTTTCCAAATTATTCCTTGAAAGATCTAGATGAAATTCTCCATAAGTCTATTGCCTTGATTAAGATGAGTTCCAATGATCCCAAATTTGGTGACTGCTTATCTGAGCTTACTAATCTTACGAGTGCCAAAGGAGATGTTGGAATCATTAGCAATATCATTTCTAGAGCTATTAGAATTCATAAGGATAACTATAGAAATGATCATTTATCTAATGAATTGCCCTATTTAGGAATTGATCAATCACAAGATGATATTGAACATGAATACTCTAATGATGATGATGATAGTGACTATGATCTCGATGATGCAATGAGACACTTTGGTCTTATGGCAAATCTTTGCGGCTACATGGCTGGTGGAAAGGAATGGGTCCTTGATAGTGGATGTACTGATCATATGACCGGAGATAAAGACATGTTCCGTGAGCTTGCTGAAAATGACGGCCCTCGAAAGTATGTCACTTTTGGTGATAATTCAAAGGTTAAGGTGGTTGGCCTTGGTAAGGTGGCCATCTCACATGATAGTTCCATACAAAATGTCATGCTCGTTGAATCTCTTGGCTACAACTTACTTTCACTATCTAGACTTGTTGATTTCGGTTTCAATGTCCTATTTACCGAAGTAGACTGCCAAGTGTTTCATAGAGATAATCATAAAATGGTCTTCACCGATATACGTAGAGGAGATCTTTACATTGTTGATTTCACTAAAAAGGCTCAACCTAAAACTTGCTTAATTGCTAAATCTTCTAAAGGCTGGTTGTGGCATAGAAGGCTAGGCCATGTGGGCATGCGAAACCTTGACAAACTCATTAAAGGAAATCATATCCTTGGCGTTAACGATGTCATATTGGACAAGGATAGACTTTGTAGTGCTTGTCAAGCAGGGAAACAAGTTGGAGGAATTCATCGCGCTAAGAACATCATGACCACAAGAAGACCACTCGAGCTACTTCACATGGATCTCTTTGGTCCAGATGCCTACAAGAGTCTCGGTGGTAACTCATTTGGTTTGGTCATAGTTGATGATTTTTCAAGATTTACGTGGGTGTTCTTTGTTAATGACAAATCGCAGGTCCAAAAGATCTTCAAAAACTTTGCTAGGAAGGCCCAAAATCAATTTGACGTGAAGATCAAGAAGGTTCAGAGCGACAATGGAACGGAGTTCAAGAACGCAAATGTGGACACCTTTCTTGGCGAAGAAGGGATCACACATGAGTTCTCGGCTACGTACACACCTCAACAAAATGGAGTTGTTGAGAGGAAGAACCGGACTCTTATCGAGATGGCAAGAACAATGCTTGATGAGTACAAGACGCAAAAGCACTTTTGGGCGGAAGCGGTAGAGACAGCTTGTCATGCAACAAATTGCTTGTATCTTCAGAAGCTACTCGGCAAGACGGCATACGAGCTCCTCACCGGTAACAAACCCCAAGTTGGATACTTTCGAGTATTCGGCTCAAAGTGCTACATTCTTGATAAGCATCGTCATTCTAAATTTGCTCCTAAGTCTAATGAAGGTTTCCTACTTGGTTATGGCTCAAACTCTCACACATACCGTGTCTACAACAATTTCACCCGAAAGGTTGAAGAAACGGTAGATGTGAAGTTTGATGAATCTAACGGCTCGCAAGTAGAGCAATTGCCAATTTATGTAGGAGACAAAGATCCCTCGGAAGCAATCCAAGACTTGTCTATCGGCAAGATTCGTCCAATGGAGGTTAAGGAGAGTATCTCGTCCGTCCAAGTGGAAGCTTCTACCTCACGACAAGGTGAACCAAGAGTTGATACGGAAGCATCCACGAGTGGGACACACCAAGAAGAAGAAAACGAGGAAGTGCACCAAGACGAACGTCAACAACCTCCTTCTCCACCACGACAAGAGAACGACAACGCCAACAATGAAGAAGGCCAAGAAGAAGAACAAGATGAAGAAGATGTTCAACAAAGACCCAAGCAAAAGCTTTCACGAGTTTGAGCAAGAATTGCTAAAGATCATCCCGTGGAGCAAATCTACAATGATATCCAAATTGGGAGAATCACTCGCTCAAAAACTCATTTAGCTAACTTTTGTGAACACTATTCATTCATCTCTTGTATTGAACCTATGAAGGTTGAAGAAGCATTGGAAGATCCGGATTGGATAAACGCTATGCATGAAGAGCTACACAACTTTGAGAGAAATCAAGTGTGGACATTGGTGGAAAAGCCCGACAACAACCACAACATCATCGGTACCAAATGGGTGTTTCGCAACAAGCAAGATGAAGATGGATAAGTGGTTCGCAACAAAGTGCGTCTCGTCACCCAAGGCTACACACAAGTCGAAGGTATGGACTATGGTGAGACATATGCTCCCGTTGCTAGACTTGAGTCCATTCGCATCTTATTTGCCTATGCTAATCACCATAATATCACCTTGTACAAAATGGACATTAAAAGTCCTTTTCTAAATGGTGAAATTGAAGAGGAAGTTTATGTTAAGCAACCTCCCGGCTTTGTCAACCCTAAGAAACCTAATCATGTTTACAAACTTCACAAAGCCCTTTATGGTCTTAAACAAGCTCCTAGAGCATGGTATAAATGCTTGACCAAGTTCCTTATTGAAAAAGGCTTTGAAATTGGAAAAATAGATTCTACTCTTTTTACTAAAAAGGTTAATGGAGAACTATTTGTATGCCAAATTTATGTTGATGATATTATATTTGGATCAACTAACCCTCATTTTAGTGAAAAGTTTGGGAAGCTAATGTCGGAGAAGTTTGAGATGTCCATGATGAGTGAACTCAAACTCTTTCTTGGTTTGCAAATCAAGCAAACTAAGGAAGGCACCTTTGTCTCTCAAACGAAGTACACCAAGGACTTATTCAAGAAGTTCAATATGCAAGAATGCAAAGGTATGACTACACCCATGCCTACTAGTGGACATCTTGATTTGACCAAGGATGGTGAGCCGGTTGATCAAAAAAGTTTATCGCTCTATGATTGGTTCACTATTATATCTATGTGCTTCACGTCCCGATATCACGTTAAGTGTGTGCATGTGTGCACGATATCAAGCTGCTCCTAAGGAATGTCATCTTAAGGCCGTGAAAAGGATAGTCAGATACTTAATACATACACCAAATTTTGGCATTTGGTATCCAAAGAGAGCTTCCGTTGATCTTGTTGGCTACTCCAACTCGGACTATGCCAGTGACAAGGTTGATAGGAAGTCCACTTCGGGTACTTCTCAATTCCTTGGTAGATCTCTTGTGTCTTGGTCTTCCAAGAAACAAAACTTGGTATCCTTATCCACCGCTGATAGGAATACATTGCTGTGGGTTCATGTTGTGCTCAGTTACTCTGGATGACCCAGACTCTTAAAGATTATGGGATATATGTGAAACATGTTCCATTGCTTTGTGACAATCAAAGTGCTATCAAGATTGCTCACAATCCCATGCAACACTCTTGAACTAAGCATATCGAAGTTCGTCATCATTTTATTCGAGATCATGTTGCTAAGGGTGACATAAACCTTAAGCATGTTTGCACCGATAAGCAATTAGCAGATATATTCACCAAACCACTTGATGAGAAAGTGTTTTGCAGGTTAAGAGGTGAATTGAACATCATTGACGCTTCAAACATGGAGTAGGAACTGCATTGGATACATGCAAGACTTGAGCTTGCGACTAATCTCTTGATATTTCTCTTATGATGATTATCTTATGTCTTGAGAATTTGCATCTTGCATGTTATCTAACCCTTGTAGGTACTTGAATGAATCTCATTCTATGAGATTGCAATTCACACATCTTGAGGAATCTCTACATCATCAAGTCTCTATACAATGGTGATTAATGACAAGGAAGAACGGAACCTTTCAAACATATCCTTTGACAAACTCTATGTTGAGTTTCATGATTGTCATGTTGGATACACAAGTGCTCTTCCTTGAGAAAACTAACCCATGTAGGTAGATGAACTCAAAATCCAAAGGGTCGTCCCAACTCTTGATGGGCTACATCAACCTTAAGCAACCCACACAAGTTCAACTACATGATCAAGATCAACACCGCCACCCAAGGTATGTTATTCCATCTTAGAGTAGCTTTACTCCAAGTCATGAGTCAAAGCAACTTGACAAGATGTGAATACATCAAGATACTTAAACGAAAAATGGTAACCCCATTTTGAGCTTAAACGATGAGTACGACCTATGATCAAGTGATCTCACTTGACTCCTAAGTCAATGTACTCTAACATAGATGACTTTGTCACCGCCCAACTCTAGATGAAGTTCTCTTGTGTTCTTTTCTGTGTTCTTGCACTTGTCTCATGCATACTTGTTTCCCCTTTCAAACTTCATCTAGACTGAGGGAGTCCTGGATTAGGGGGTGTTTGGATAGCCGAACTATACCTTCAGCCGGACTCCTGGACTATGAAGATACAAGATTGAAGAGAAGGGACTTTCCTTGGCGTGGAAGGCGAGCTTGGTGATACGGATGTTCAGATCTCCTACCATTGTAACTGACTCTATGTAACCCTAACCCTCTCCGGTGTCTATATAAACCGGAGGGTTTTAGTCCATAGGACAACATACACATAAACAATCATACCATAGGCTAGCTTCTAGGGTTTAGCCTCTCTGATATCGTGGTAGATCTACTCTTGTACTACCCATATCATCAATATTAATCAAGAAGGACGTAGGGTTTTACCTCCATCGAGAGGGCCCGAACCTGGGTAAAACTTCGTGTCCCTTGCCTCCTCTTACCATCCGGCCTAGACGCACAGTTCGGGACCCCCTACCCGAGATCCGCCGGTTTTGACACCGACATTGGTGCTTTCATTGAGAGTTCCTCTGTGTCGTCGCCATCAGGAAGGATGCCTCGTCCCGTGTTTAAAGACGGCACTGTTGCTAAGGGAGCTTTGGCTGTCGGTCAAACCCTCCGGCTAGGTGGTTTTCTTATGACCACCTGTTCGGCTTCTGCGCCGACGATGACCTCTCGAGCCATCGAAAACAATCTTCATGTCAACTCGGAACTTGCCGAGCAGTTAGATCCAATAGAGCTTTCCTCCATAAACAAGCTCTTGGATCGCTTCGCCGCCCTGGGAGTCGCTACAGATTATGACCAGATTGGGCCTAAAACCGATCTGAGAGAGATTAACTCTCCCCAAGCCACCCATCACGTTGCCGTGGTAGAGGGACAGTGCGGCGACCCTTCATCTATCTTAAGGACTCGCTACGTCCGGATTCCCGATCCCTCCACGCCGGATGTCCATGGAGGGGAGGATATCACTCAAGACTTGAACCTAGAATCAGGCGACGGACTGGATTCATTGGACGACATCCAGGAATCCAAATTTTCGAGTTCGGAAATTCCTCGGCCTCTGAGCCTCAAAAGGGGTAAGGCTTCGGATTTAATTCCACCCACCCACCCGAACATTAGCGATCTATCCCAAATCAGGCAAGAGCCCAAAGAAACAGTACACCATTACTGGGCCAGATTCCTCCTGGTTATGAACAGGATAAAGGGCTGCCGCGAGGAAGACGCAATTTCATTCTTCCGCAATAATTGCATGGACAAGGGAATACTCAACGCCATAAGTCGCCATGATATTACACGCTTCGCTGACCTAGCGTCCATAGTACGAAAGTACTGTGCGATGGAAAGCGCCCGGAAAACCGAAACAAAATTTTGGGACAATCCGGCCCTTAAGGCAAGCCCAGTCCGAAATAAAAGGGTGCATCATCGCCAGACACCCGGGTCAAACGCCAAAAGGAAAAAACCCTCTACAGGGCATGGAACCATACTGGAAGGATGGCTTAATGGACCCTGTAAAATTCATAGTACAGAGGACGCCACACCAACTCACAGCCTTGGAGCATGTTGGATACTCCGGCAGGTGGCCAAAATTGGCGAAAACCTCCTAATTCCGGAGGCCACAGAAAGCCACCCTAGAGACACCAATACGGTATTAACAGTCTTCGAGACCTTTGCATCAAATAATATGCGAAAAAGGACACTCCGCAGTCTTGCCGAAGTCTACCAAGTAGCAACAATAAACCCATGGAGTGACACGGCCATTACCTTTAACGCCAGTGATGAACCTAAATTCCGAACAGCCCAAGCACCAGTTGCATTGGTCCTCAGTCCAATAGTGGACGGCTTTCGTCTTACCAAGGTACTCATGGACGGCGGCAGCGGATTGAACCTCATCTATGAGGAAACTCTTCAAAAAATGGATATAGACTAGACCCGCATCATGCGAAGCAGCACAACCTTTAGAGGAATAATCCCTAGTCGGGAAGCGCACTGTACAGGAAAAATCACACTAGATGTGGTGTTCGGCACGTCGGATAATTACAGGTACGAAGAGGTCATGTTCCATGTGGCCCCGTTCAGCAGCGGTTATCACGCTTTGCTAGGGTGGGAAGCATTCACAATCTTCCAAGCAATACCCCATTACGGGTACATGAAGCTCAAGATGCCCGGGCCTAACGGGATCATCACTCTCGCTAGTGATCCGGACATAGCACTCCGTGCCAAAAACAAGACAGTTGCACTGGCCCTCAAGGCACTATCCGAAGCCCTAGCGGCTGAGGAGTTGACTACGCTGCGCTCTACGGTGAATAGGGACAATGTGGTACTCGACAAACGATCCAAATCCACCTCCTTTAAACCAGCGGACGAAATAGTCAAATTCCAAGTCCATCCAACGGACCCCAATAAAACAGCTTCCATCGGAGCACAGTTAAACCCTGATGTCGACGCCGCACTGCGAGAGTTCCTACGAGAGAACTGGGACATTTTCGCCTGGCACCCTTCAGACATGCCAGGAATCCCACGCAGGCTGGCCGAGCACAGCTTAAATATCCAAACAGGATTCAAACCTGTCAAACAGGCTCTTCGGTGTTTTTCTGAACCTAAGAGACAGGCTATAGGAGAGGAGCTAGCAAATCTATTAGAGGCCGGATTCATCAGAGATATAAAACATCCAGACTGGCTAGCAAACCTAGTGATGGTACCAAAGAAGGACAAATGATGGCGCCTGCGTGTTGATTTTAAAGACCTTAACAAGGCTTGCCCAAAGGATCCCTTCCCCCTCCCTCGCATCGATCAAAGTATCGATGCTACTGCAGGACACGATTCATTGTGTTTCCTCCACGCATATTCTGGCTACCATCAAATCAAGATGGCAGAACCAGACCAAGCCGCAACGGCATTTATCACACCATACGAGCCATTCTACTTCAACCCAATGCCCTTCAGGCTCAAAAACGCCGGCGCAACATATCAGCGCATGATTCAGACATGTTTGGCAAGCCAGATCGGTAAAACAGTGGAGGCATACGTAGATGATGTGGTCGTCAAAACAAGACATGTTGAATCTCTCGTAGACGACTTGAGGCTCACATTTGATAATCTCCGAACATACGGCATCAAGCTCAACCCGGAAAAATGCGTTTTCGGCGTTCCAGCTAGAAAGCTCTTGGGCTTCATTGTATCCAGTAGAGGAATTGAAGCAAATCCAGCCAAGATCCGAGCTCTGTCGCAACTGGATATCCCAAAGGACCTCAAACAAATACAAAAGTTAACCGGATGTGTGGCGGCTCTAAGCCGCTTTATCTCCCGCTTGGGAGAAAAGGCCCTTCCCCTTTACCGCCTCCTTCGGCGCACCGAACACTTCAAATGGACGGATGCAGCCACGGCTAGACTCGACGAAATAAAAGCCATACTGGCAACAAACCCAGTCCTGACCGCGCCAAACACCGGCGAACCAATGCTATTGTACATCGCAGCAACACATCAGGTTGTAAGCAAAGTGCTCGTCGTCGAACGAGAAGCGGACGGACACAAATTCCCCCTTCAAAGGCCGTTCTATTATGTGTCGACTGTCCTCACTCCCTGCAAATCACGGTACCTGCATTATCAAAATATTACGTACGCGGTATTCATGGCATCCCGGAAGCTACGACACTACTTTCAAGAGTGTTCAATAACAGTAGCCTCAGAAGTACCACTTAATGACATTATAAACAACCATGAAGCAACGGGCCAGATTGCAAAATGGGCCATCGAGATCCTCCCGTTCAACATAACTTATAAGCCACAACGAGCCATCAAGTCACAAGTTTTGGTCGACTTCGTCGCAGAATGGACGGAGGCTGAACTCCCTAAAGAGTACGGCACATATTCAAACTGGACCATGCATTTCGACGGTTCCAAAATGTTGGCTGGACTGGGCGCTGGCGTCGTTTTGATGTCCCCCCACAGGAGACATAGTTCAATACGTACTACAGATTCTGTAAATGGACTCCAATAATGCAGCCGAATATGAGGCCCTTCTACATGGTCTCCGGATGGCAGTATCCATGGGCATCCAACGCCTAGAGGTGTGCGGGGACTGGAACCTTGCAATCTCCCAAATAAATGGAGACTTCGATGCCAAGGATCCGAAAATGGCAGCTTACCGCAACACCATCCTAAAAATGTCAGCTTGGTTCGAGGGGCTTGAATTTCACCATATAGCCCGGGAAAGTAATCAGGCGGCAGATGTCCTGGCACGCATCAGCACAAAACGCGATGTAGTCCCCCCAACATCTTCTTGGAAAGGCTTTTCAAGCCATCCATGGCATGGGAAGGGGAGCCGAACAATAACAGCCCGGACCCAACCGCACTGCCCGACACCGAACATTCTGAAACAATAGGAGGCTCTGCCATTGAAAGAACACCATCAGCCCACGTAATAATGGCCGTCATCGCCCCGTGGACAGAACCATTCCTCGCCTACCTTACCAGGCGGGAACTCCCTGAGGACCAGAATGAGGCATGCTGCATAGTGCGGCGATCCAAAGCCTACATAGTCCACGAGGGTGAGCTTTATAAGAAAAGCACTACCGGAGTCCTTCAAAGGTGCATCTCCGAAGAGGAGGGGCGGAATCTCCTGGCTGAAATCCATGCTGGACTCGGCGGTCATCACGCTGCAGCCCGGTCCCTGGTAAGCAAGGCCTTCCGTACATGCTTTTATTGGCCGACAACCCAGGCAGACGCTCAGGACTTAGTCCAACGATGCACCGGTTGCCAGCTCTTTGCAAACCAAAGCCATATGCCACCCACCGCCCTCCAAACTATCACCATCACTTGGACCTTTGTGGTCTGGGGGCTTGATATGGTTGGATCCCTTAAAGGCGGAACCCACAAGCACAAATACTTACTGGTCATGGTGGATAAGTTCACCAAATGGATAGAAGCCAAGCCTGTTAAGACGGCCGAATCTGGACCTGTGATAGACTTCATATCCGGGGTTGTACACCGTTACAGCATCCCCCACAGCATCATCACTGATAATGGCACGAACTTTACAGCTGATGAGGTAAAACTCTGGTGCAAAAACATGGGCATAAAGCTCGATTATGCTACCGTCTATCACCCACAAACTAACAGCCAGGTCGAACGTGCAAATGGTCTTATCATGACCGGCATCAAACCCAGACTAGTGCGGTCCCTCAAGGAATCTAACATGCACTGGGTAGAGGAGCTCGACTCTGTACTCTGGGGGCTGCGGACCACGCCGGACCACGCCGAATCGCACCACCGGATACACACCATTCTTCATGGAGTACGGCGCAGAGGCAGTTCTGCCTTGCGACATAATTCACGACTCACCTCGAGTGCGCATGTACGTGGAAAGAGAAGCCGAGCTCGATTGACAGGACAGTTTGTACGCATTAGAGGAGGAGCATGACGTGGCGAAAGCACGTTCCGCATTCTATCAACAGCAAGCTCGAAGATACCAAAGCAAAGAAGTACGGGCCAAAAATTACAATGTTGGCGAATTAGTTCTATGCCTGTCAGACAAGAAAAAGGACAAACTCAAGCCCAAGTGGGAAGGTCCCTTCATAATTGACCAAGTCCTGACTGGTGGAGCATACCGCCTGTGAAACGCATCGGATAACCGACTCAAGCCGAACCCATGGAACGCAGCCCGTCTCCGAAGATTCTATGCCTAGCGTCGGATCCTGTGTTTGTCTCCTTACTCTGTCCATTTTTTATATACTATCCGTCTTACATTTCTCTCCTTCTCCCTTTTTCTCTCTCTTATAACCTTTAAAGGCTCACAAATTGACGCGCTATCCGCGCTCAGTAAACCTGGGGGCTTCTTTAAATAGAAGCTTATTTATATGGGCTTCATGCCTAACACATGTGTCAAACTTCCACATGTACCTTTTATTCACCATTATATGCATCGATATGACTTAAGTTTTGGCCAAGCTGGGTTTCCTAGCTCCTGTGCTTACCCCTACGTTCCCGATTATTCGGCTAGGTGCTAATGGGAGCACCTCTGCGATTGTTACTACCGGATCAGCCGGACGTGTACCTCAGACTGGGTGAAGCCGAAAGCTAGCGTTCTTAAGAGAATATTCGATCGGTGAACTAAAGATGATCTTTTTCTTTATCTATGTGCCCCCAGGCGTTTTTCCTGCGTTTCTTTTCGCAGCATGGACATGCACTTTAGGGCATGCCCCCCAGGGAAAGGAACCCCTAACGGAACTATTCTCCCTGGAAGATGTTTCTTACTAACCATGTAATATAACATAACTAGTCGGGCACTTGTCTGTTCACGCACTAATGACCCCTACGCCTGGTCTCCACGCATTCCTCGGTTCCTATATAACCGCATGGGAATTCGGACACACTCCGGACCGTCAGGCCCCGAGGTTGAAGCGAAAAGGTCGGCCATGACAAATGATCTACAATCCGGCTAGAAGGCATTATAAATGTCAATTCGATTACATAGTAATTTTTACTGATTGTATTCCTCTTCAATACCATCTAACAGGCTGTCTAATTTACAGTCCTGCTGGGAGTACTTTGCGGCCAACTCTACTTGGCCGTACACTAAGCTTACAGGGATCTCCTTCCCATCGGGCCCTATAGGACCGACCTCGGCCATGTGGTTGGGGTCAGCCTTTGAGTACCGCTTCTTCACCATGGCCCAGGCCTCCCTAGCGCCTTGATGGCAGGCTGATATCTTCCACAATTGGAAGCGCCACCGTGCTCCCTTTAGCTTCTCCGCAAGCTCTCCAATACCTTCGGGCATGGAGACGGATGGCCATAGGGCCTGGGAGACGCCTCGCATCGCCTGCCGAACTCGATCGAGCAGTTGCGAGAGCTCGGGAAGAAGGTCACCCGTAGAACCGGGCATCTCCTCCGCCGGACGACCTATTAACACACCTACAGACATTGCTCTGTCAGTCGACTTCCCTGCCGAACTTTCTTCCAAAAGGTTCATTCAAGCACTTACTAAATATGCCGTGCCGAAGCCACTAATTCTCCTTCACGGAGTCTCATCGCTGGGCACGAACGTCTTTCAGCTTGATGCCCAGCCGGGTGTTGGCATCTTGGAGAACGTTCTTCTCCCCCATCACCTTTAATAGCACCCTCTCATCAGCCTTTAGCTGGCGTAGGAGATGTTGCTTTTCCGGATTCAATCCGGCGCCATCTGCAATTTTATTTATCAGATTCGCACCAAAGCCGTGCTTCGCAAAATACTTATCTTTCGAAATGTATATTACCATAGGGGGCCTCCTTAGGCTCCCCTGCCGCGGCTAGTGCGGCCTCCAGTTGGGCTTTGCACTCTTCCAGCTCCTGGGACAGTAGGGAATTCTTTTCTGTAAGAACATGCATATCAAATGATCCTTAAACCAGTTATTCTAACTGTTTCAAGTCTCCGGGGCTACTGCTACATATATATTTACCAAAATTTTCTTACCCGTATGTCTTTTGGATATTGCTCCGTGGCTTTGGCTAGACCATTTTGTGCAGCACGGAGGTGCGCAGCTCCCGAATTGAAGGCATCTAACGCCTCTTGGGAGAAGCAAGCATCGCGAAGAATTATCCGGCGACGCCTGTGGTTCATAGCGCTTTCCACCTCATAGTTGGTTGCAGACAACCCATCCACATCCTCCGTCGGAGGAACGTCCAGCACACGCCTTGCGTTCGCCTCTGCCCTCGGACCAGGCTTTGGAGCCTGGCTGGTGGAGGCATGATTGGCAGCCTCTCCGGATATAGTCCGGCGAGGTCTCTTTGTCCTGAAGAGGGCACGAGTGTCAAATGTGCCTCGAAGGTATAACAACTGGGATAAAGGGGCGCACCATACCTTTGCACTGATGCCTCGGTCCGGACTGCACCTGTTTTCTGCCCACGGAGCCCTGCGGCCCCTCGTTGGCTTGTCGCCATAGGTTCGGCCTTCCGCCTCAAAAACCTCCCCTGCAGAGTTCGGTTGCAGTCAGGAAATTGAACACGCGTGGATGGACCCCTATCCGGGGTACTGGGACTTCGATCTCAAGTACCTGGGGCGTCGGGATTAGCCTTGGGTAATCGTCCATAATGGCCACCAAGGCGCTGTCCTCGCTCAATTGATGGAACACTCCATCAATCAGCTCCACAGATATGTCCGGATCCTCTTGAGAGGCCGGGTCGAGAGACCGTCCTAGTTCCTCGGGTTGTGGAGGCGGGCTGCTTATTTCCTTAATAGCCCGGCGCAGTTCCTGCGTTGAAGTCATCAGACTAAGTATTTAACAATGGGAACACTAAACGGATGAGCAAGTAAATGCGACCACTTACCCATCTTGGGGGATTGTGCATAGAGAATCCACCCTGTGGGTTGACGCGGAGAAATTCCTCCTCTTCTCCCTTGTACAAAGTGGACAAGATCTTCAATAGAATGGCAACTGAATCCAGCCCTTTACGGCCGTAGCGGGTGGCGTCGTCCTCCCCGTTGAAATCCCACATGGGGTGACTTCTATACTGAAGCGGCTGCACCCCCCGCATGATGCATTCAGCCATAACTCCGATCATGGTTAGTCCGGAATGGGCCAACAATCTTATTCGGCCCATCAGGTAAACGATGTCCCTGTCACTTTCCCTTTGAGGGCTCCGGGGACGCCAGCTTAGGCACTTCTTTAAGGGAGCACTATCGAATTCTGGGGGGCCGATCCGGATAGGATCCGGTAGCGGACGTCTTCTATAAAGAACCATTCCAAGGGCCAATCTTCGGACGCCTTCTTTGGGGTTCCGGACAGATATCCAGTCCCGGCGATGCGCCATACTTCGCCTCCGCCCACTTGATACATTGACCCTTTCTTGGAATGGGGCACGAGGCAAAATAGCTCCTTCCACAGTCCGAAATGAGCTTCGATACCTAAGAACAGCTCGCAGAGGGCTACAAAGCCCATGATATGCAATACTGAGGCAGGCGTGAGATGATGTAGCTGGAGGCCGTAGAACTCCAGCAGCCCCCGAAGGAATGGGTGGATGGGAAATCCGAGCCCCTTATTAAGTAAGGGACAAGGCACACCCGCTCTCCTTTGGATGGATTAGGGGCATTCTCTACTTGCTCTCCGCCGTTGTAGATGGCAAGACCGGCTCGAACCGCGACCATACAGGCCGGGGGGAGAAATCCCTTGGTTTGGAGCATCACTAGCTCACTATGAGGAGTAGAATATCTCTCCCAATATCCAGGCTTAGGGATAGAAGGGCGAGCGGAGGAGTTGTGGCGGCTGGCCATGGTGGAATGGACCTTTGTCGGATGCGCTCTGATGAACACTCATGAATGGGAGAAGGTGTGGATTGGATCTAAATCCTCGTCCCCTTAAGTAGGGCAGCTCATTTACGTGGCTTGGGGTGTGAACATAAAAACACTCAGACTTTTCATATTCGTTTGACACGTGGGAGACGGCCATTATTGGGCGTAGAAGCCAAGGAGCGCAACATCTACACGAAACCGGACTTTATTCAAACAGGTACATGAAATTTGGAGGAGAACCCGCCTTGCAATGCCGAAGACAATCTGCGCGCCGGACTCATCATCATTGAAGCCTGGTTCAGGGGCTACTGAGGGAGTCCTGGATTAGGGGGAGTTCGGATAGCCAAACTATACCTTCAGCCGGACTCCTGGACTATGAAGATACAAGATTGAAGACTCCGTCCCGTGTCCGGAAGGGACTCTATGTAACCCTAACCCTCTCCGATATCTATATAAAACGGAGGGTTTTAGTCCGTAGGACAACATACACATAAACAATCATACCATAGGCTAGCTTCTAGGGTTTAGCCTCTCTGATCTCGTGGTAGATCTACTCTTGTACTACCCATATCATCAATATTAATCAAGCAGGACGTAGAGTTTTACCTCCATCGAGAGGGCCCGAACCTGGGTAAAACTTCGTGTCCCTTGCCTCCTGTTACCATCCGGCCTAGACACATAGTTTGGGACCCCCTACCCGAGATCCGTCGGTTTTGACACCGACATAGACCTTTTAGTTTCTTTTCTTTGTTCTTTGTTCTGCATTTTTCCGCATCCAATTCATTGCAAAACTTGAGATCTTATTTGTCTAGTGAGCTGAGGTGACAAGTGTTTTTCTTTGATGAACTCAGTTCCACCGATTTCATGTTTCCGGTCTAACCGAAGATTTTCGGAGCAACCGAAGCATACAACTCGGTGACACCGATTGCACTACAGGAAAAACATTTTGCCATTTATTCCTGCTTTATTCTTGATCCAGCTCCACTCAATGAATCTTGTCCTCTGCAAGCATCACATTTACCTTAATGCTTTCTACTATGATTCAAGGACCGAACCCATTCACAACAAATTCCAGAAGACCCTTCTTGGAAATTGATGACAAAGGGGGAGAGAGAGATCACATCAAAGCCTAATCATATCTCTAGGGGGAGAGATCTCTAGGGGAGGGAATACTCTAGGAAAGAGTAATCTTCAAGGATCCCAGATGCTTGATGTTCCCAGATGCTTGATGTTCAAGAGGAGAGATGCCACATGTCTTCTTGGGGGAAAGACATGTTCAAATGTGCTTATTTCATTCGTTTCTTTGAGCTCTGTTTTTCTGTTCCCTATCTTCTCCCAGTATCCCATGCTAGATTCAGGGGAAGCAAGACAACCAAGGGAAAGAAAATTCTTAAATTCATTGCATATCCTTCTCTTTGGGGACATGTCAATACCTATCGTGGTACCCTGTACTCACTCTACATGTCATCCCAGTCTTGGTACTCTTGTGGTTTCTTTTGTTTGCTCTAGCTAGTAGGTGCATCTGTGTTATCTAACCTTGTTTACACAGGTTCATCACATCCTAGCCAACTCAAGACCACAAGGTAAGTATATGCATCATGGTCATGTGTATGAGAAATTCTTGCTGATGTACATACTGTTTGCAAGAAGGACTCATGGGCATGAAGGTACATTTCTCATGTTTTCATCACTTGCTCTGATGCATATAGCCAAGATACATGTAACACATTGCTACTCTGTCATGGTTATGCTCACACATGCTTCTATATACCATATTCACATGATTGCATACATGTAGGGGGAGCCTATGCTTGTTACATGTCTTTCCAAAGCTTTACTTGCTATTCTCTATATCTTTATCTAAAGCTTTGATGTATGTTGCCATCAACTACCAAAAAGGGGGAGATTGAAAGCACAAGTGCTCCCTGGGTGATTTTGGTAATTAATGACTACATATCTCTTGTTGGACTAACACTTTTACCTAGTATGTTTCAGATGAGTTCAACAATGAAGTGGCATGGACTATAGGATGTGGAACCCCTTCAAAATGCCAAGGACAAAGGATTGGCCCAAGCTCCAAGCTCAAGACTATTTAGTGATCCAAGATCACATTGAGTCTATAGGAAAGCCAATACTATTAAGAAGGGATGAGGTGTTGTTTAATGGCATGCTTGCTTAAAGTGCTTAGTGATATGCTCCAAAGCCCTCAACCACTTTCTCACTTCCAAATATGTCCTAAACCAAAAGTCAAACTCGGCCCCACCTATTCTTTCTATCCGAAGCCACCGAGTTCAGTTGACATAGCCACTGCCAGAAAACCTAATCAGTTCGGCCTCACCGATGGGATCTCTGTCTCACCGAGATGGGCTTGCAAACTCTCTGTTACCTATTGCAATATTTTCGGTCCCACCGAGATATGCAGTCGGCCCCGCCGAGTTTGCTTGGCCAACTCTCTGTTTCACTTATTACCCAAATCGGTCCCACCGAGTTTGAGTAATCGGTCAAACCGAGTTTTGGATTTACCCTAACCCTAGCACATCGGTGCCACCGAGTTGATCCAGTTGGTCCCACCAAAAACCCTAACGGTCACTAGGTTTTCTAAATCGGTCCGACCGATTTTATCCATTCGGTCTCACCGAGATTGGTAAATTATGTGTAACGGTTAGTTTTTGTGTGGAGGCTATATATACCCCTCCACCCACTCTTCATTTGTGAAGAGAGCCATCAGAACATACCTACACTTTGAATACACATTTTCTGTGAGAGAACCACCTACTCATGTGTTGAGGCCAAGATATTCCATTCCTACCGTCTGAATTTTGATCTCTAGCCTTCCCAAGTTGCTTTCCATTCAAATCATCATTCTACCAAATCCATATCCTGTGAGAGACATTTGAGTGTTGGGGAGACTATCATTTTAAGGAGTTCATCATCAACACACCATTTGTTACTTCTTGGAGAGTGGTGTCTCCTAGATTGGCTAGGTCTCACTTGGGAGCCTCCGACAAAGATTGTGGAGTTGAACCAAGGAGTTTGTATGGGCAAGGAGATCGCCTACTTCGTGAAGATCTACCGCTAGTGAGGCAAGTCCTTCGTGGGCGATGGCCATGATGGAATAGACAAGGTTGCTTCTTCGTGGACCCTTCGTGGGTGGAGCCCTCCATGGAGTCGCACAACCGTTACCCTCCGTGGGTTGAAGTCTCCGTCAACGTGGATGTATGATAGCACCACGTATTGGAACCACGACAAAAACATCCGTGTCTCCAATTGCGTTTGAATTCTCCAAACCATTCCCTTTACATACTTGCAAGTTGCATGCTTTACTTTCCGCTGCTCATATACTCTTTGCATGCTTGCTTGATATGTATTGTGTTTGTTAAACTGGTGCCTAAACTCCACTCTAACTTAAAGAAATTGAAAATTGGAACTTTTTACACTTAGTGTCTAATCACCCCCTCTAGACACCTCTTCTCGATCCTTTCAGGGCGGCGGCGCGGGCGTGTTCGGCGGAAACGGACACGTCCGGTGGCGTCAGGGGCTATTCCTTAGGGTTTCACCGCGAATTTGGAGGAGGGGGCACCTATTTATACATAGAAGGAGCTAGGAGAGTCCAGATGGAGTGCGGTTTTCGGCCACGCGATTGTGATCGAACGACCGAGAGGATAGAAAGGGTTTGGATGGGTTTTGGGTCACATTGAAGGGGTTTTTGGCTGCAACACACATGAGGCCTTTACGGTTCCTCGGTTAACCATTGGAGAATCAAACGAACTCCAAATGGCACGAAATTTGACAGGTGGTCTACCGGTGGTATACCAAGGCTGCTTGGCAAATCTCGGTCCAATCTGAGAACGTATAACACCCGCACACGAAAAGAGGCAAAAGGGGACGCCGGAGGGCATAGGAGTGCCGGATCGCAAGACGGACAACGGGGAAAAAGCTCGGTTGCATGGGACGAACACGTATGCAAATGCGATGCACATGATGACTGTAACACCCCAGATGTAACTTTCCCAATTTGTACTCCAACTCTTGTCGTTTCCGGCGTTAAGTTAATTTATTTTCTCGGGTTCGGGTCTTTGTCTCCGTGTGTTGTTGTCGTTGTCATGCATCTCTTACCATGTCATCATGTGCATTGCATTTGCATACATGTTTATCTCATGCATTCGAGCATTTTCCCCGTTGTCCGTTTTGCATTCCAGCGCTTCATTCTCCTCCGGTGGTCATTTCTACCTTTCTTTCGTGTGTGGGGGTTAAACATTTCCGGATTGGACCAAGACTTGCCAACTGGCCTTGGTTTACTACCGGTAGACCGCCTGTCAAGTTTCGTATCATTTGGACTTCGTTTGATACTCCAACGGTTAACCGAGGGACCGAAAAGGCCTTGTGTGTGTTGCAGCCCAACACCCCTCCAATTTGGGTCAAAACCCACCTAACTCTGCTCCATCATCTAGAGCGTTCGATCATGATCGTGTGGCCGAAAACCGCACCTCATTTGGACTCTCCTAGCCCCTCCAATGCCTATATATAGATCCCTCCACGAAATCCCGGGTCTCCTCCTCCCCCTAACCCTAGATCTCGTCATCGCGCGCCGCCGGACATTTTTCCCCCGCCGACGGACATGTCCGAACTCCACCTCCACCGCCACATGGCGTCTCGCCGTTGGCCGCGCCTCGTGGGACAGCATCGCCGTGCCGACGGGCCCGGGAAGCCCAAGCCCAGCCCTCTCCACACGCGTCCGGGCCCCGCCTCCTCTCCCGTTGGCCGCCGCCCGCGCCGCCCTTAGCTCCGCTGCCTCCGCCGCGCCGCCGCCCGGCCGGACCCCACCGCCTTCGCCGCGCCTTCGCCGCGCCTTCGCCGCGCCATCGCCGCCTCCTCGCCCGCCGCCTCGGCCGCCGCGCCCCTCGGGCTCCGCTCTCCGGTCGCAGCTCCGACGAGCTCCGCCACTCCGGCGACCTCCTCCGGTGTCAACCCCGCCGCTGGTGAACAGTGCGCCGCCACCTCGGTTCGTGTGCCACCGAAACCCTAGATCTGAGAGAGGTTGTTTTTTTCACTAAGTCCCCGGATTTTCTAATCCAAGTGCCCCTGTTCATAGCTCCATAACTTTGCATCCGTAGCTCCGATTCATGCATATAGCATATTAAAATGTTCATATCAGAGAGTACATCATTTCATTCCATTGCATGATTTTCATTTGAGTTCATCTTGATGCCCGAAATGCTGTTAGAAGAGGGCTACTTGAGATAACTGTCAGATCTGCTGCTTCATTTAGGTTTTTGTCATTTTGCCATGATTAATGTGTGCATATGCCATGATGCTCTACATGTGTTTTGTTAAGGGTTTTGTCATCTTTCCAGAGGTGCAACCCATGTATTTTTGTGATGTGTGTGGTGACTAGTGCAAGCTTGCAAAGTGGTGCACTTGTTAATTCTGTTTTCAGGGACTTAGCAATTCCACCAAGTCCTTGACCTGTTTATCTCATATTGTCATACGTTCATGTTGTTTCCTAGTGATCCGTGCATCTTTTGAGGATGATCAGTAAGGATGTTTTGTTAATATTGTAGTGCTCTATCCATCCATGTCTTTGTTTGAAATTATGGAGCACCCTAGCTTGAGTCAATCGAGCTCTACTTTTGCCACTTTGTGAATCTGGGCAGATTGTCAACTTGTTTGCAATTTTGTCGGTGTTGTTGTAGTTGATCCGTGCATGCTATGCTATTGTTCTTGCCATGTCTAGCTTTCATTTTGTGCCTTCTTGATGGATGTATGCTTGTATTGCCATGACTTGCACCGTAGTAAGTGCATCGAGCTCATAAACATGCCTACTTGAGTTATGTTTCAGCATGTGCCAGTTTTCACTAAGTCTGATAACTGATTATGTTTTTGCTATGTTCACATGCTTGCAATTGTATTTTCTGATCCCTTTTGGCTCAAGGTCACTAAGGGACTTTCGTTAAGCTCTTCGAGTAGCTCCATGCCATGCTTTACTTTGCCATGTTCAGGTCCTGTAGCATGTTGTTTTGTTGCTCCGAAGAGTGCTACCTGATCTGAAATTCCAGACAAGTGTTAATTTCACAAAGTCTGAGATCTGTTTGCCATATGCATTTTTGCCATGCTTGTTTGAATCTGTTAATGGATGATTTGGCCGTAGCTCAGTGCTAGACTTTTGTTAAGCATCTTGAATGCATACCTGCCATGTATTTTGTTGCCATCTTTGGGTGCTGTAGCTTGTTCATTTCGTTGCATTTAGATGCCTACTTGCTGTTGATCGCAGACCGGTGCCATTTTTGTATCGCTTGCCATTTCCAAACCGTAACTCCGTTTCCGATGATCTTTATATCGTTTTCAAGTGATTTCATCTCATCTTTCCAGTGGCACACTTGGAATTCCATGTTGAGGCCAGGTTCATGCGTTTCCTGGCATATCTTGCATTTTGCATCTCGCATCGCATCCCGCATAGCATATCATCTTTGCCTCGTCTTGTTTGATTGTTGCACATGGTTGATTGTGTCCTTGTTGCTTGTTTGTCTTGTTTGGGTAGAGCCGGGAGACGAGTTCGCTAACGAGGAGCCCGTTGAGTTTGCTTTCGAGGATCCAGTCAACTCTGACAACTGTGCAGGCAAGATGATCATACCCTCGAAATCACTACTATCTTTGGTATGCTAGTTTGCTCGCTCTTTTGCTATGCCAATGCTACGATGCCTACCACTTGCTTTCAAGCCTCCCAAATTGCCATGTCAAACCTCTAACCCACCATGTCCTAGCAAACCATTAATTGGCTATGTTACCACTTCGCTCAGCCCCTCTTATAGCGTTGCTAGTTGCAGGTGAAGATTGGAGGCCGTTCTTTGTTGGAACATTTATTTACTTGTTGGGATATCATTATATTATCTTGTTATCTTAACGCATCTATATACTTGGTAAAGGCTGGAAGGCTCGGCCTCTCGCCTAGTGTTTTGTTCCACTCTTGCCGCCCTAGTTTCCGTCATATCGGTGTTATGTTCCCGGATTTTTGCATTCCTTACGCGGTTGGGTTATAATGGGAACCCCTTGATAGTTCGCCTTGATTAAAGCTTTTCCAGGAATGCCCAACCTTGGTTTTACCATTTGCCACCTAGCCTTTTCTTTCCCTTGGGTTCTGCAGACTCAAGGGTCATCATTGTTTTAACCCCCCCGGGCCAGTGCTCCTCTAAGTGTTAGTCCAAACTGTCAGCCGCCGGTGTCTACCAGGGGCAACTCAGGGCTGGCCTACCGGAAGTTTAGACAATCTGAGTGTGCCCTGAGAAAGAGATATGTGCAGCTCCTATCGGGATTTGTCGGCACATTCGAGCGGTGTTGCTGGTCTTGTTTTAACCTGTCGAAATGTCTTGAAGAACCGAGATACCGAGTCTGATCGGAACGTCTTGGGAGGAGGTCTATTCCTTCGTTGACCGTGAGAGCTTGTCATGGGCTAAGTTGGGACTCCCCTGCAGGGATTTGAAATTTCGAAAGCCGTGCCCGCGGTTATGGGCAGATGGGAACTTGTTAATGTCCGGTTGTAGATAACCTGAACCTTAATTATTTAAAATGAATCAACTGAGTGTGTTACCGTGATGGCCTCTTCTCGCCGGAGTCTGGGAAGCAGACACGGTGTTGGAGTAATGTTTGCGCAGGTTGTTCTCTAGATTATCGCTCGCGCTTTGCCTCCTGTTCTCGCTCTCTTTTGCGAATAAGTTAGCCACCATATTTTCTAGTCGCTTGCTGCAGCTCCACTTATGTTTACCTTGCCATACCTATAAGCTTAAATAGTCTTGATCACGAGGGTGCGAGATTGCTGAGTCCCTATGGCTCACAGTTTACTATTACACCAGATGCAGGGCTTGATGATTCCGCTCCAGGAGACGCGTCTGAGCTCAAGTGGGAGTTCGACGAAGACTCTCAACGTTACTATGTTTCCTTTCCTGATGATCAGTAGTGGTGCCCAGTTGGGGGTGATCGAGACCACGTCGCTTGTTGGGTTATCTTTTATTTTGGCGCCGTAGTCGGGTCATGAGTGTTTGGATGATGTAGTGTTATTTATGTACTTGATTGACGTGGCGAGTGTAAGCCAACTATGTTATCTCCCCTTTATGATTTATATTACATGGGATGTTGTGAAGATTGCCTAACTTGCGACATATGGCTTCAATGCGATTATGCCTCTAAGTCGTGCCTCGACACGTGGGAGATATAGTCGCATCGAGGGTGTTACAAGTTGGTAATCAGAACTTTCCCCGACCTTAGGAGCCCCATTGCTTGATCGTTTTTAGAGGCCGAGTTGTGTCTAGAAAAATGTTTCGAGTCATTAGGAATTATATATCGGAGAGTTTAGGAATTCTTTTTACTTCCCAGTCTCCTCATCGCTCTGGTAAGGCATCCTAACGTAGAGTTTTGACTCTTCTCTTCTCAAATTTCACTAAAAAAATTTAGGGTCACGCGGGTATCTTGGAATCGTTCCGATGGTTTTATGATGAGAACATTGTCTTGGTGCCTCCTGTCAGGGGTTTAGTGGAAGTGTCCCGGGGAGTTGAGCTCTGAGGTGTTGTCATCATAATTTTATCGTTGCAGTTCTGGAATACCTGAGTTTAGTACGCCGACATCGAAAATCTCTTTTATGCAGTTCGTTGGTGAGATAACCTCGACGCCACCCAGTACTGGGGCGGGAGTTCGGGAATATCGCCATAACTTGTATAACGGATGCTTTTCGAAGGTTGAGGTAGATGGTTTCCGAAGGTTTCTTGGTTATGTGTTGAAGGATGGATACAGCTGGATGTAGGATTTGCTAGTTTGGGTGAGATATTATGCTTCCCCTGTATCCCCAACACCTGATTGCATAACCGGAAAGGTTCGGGAGTTTCATAGGTGGGAAATCTTGTAGCTCTAGTTCTTCTTCCATGGATATTGGTTTGAGATTGGGATTTCTTACCGATTATTTGTTCTTGATCCGTACCTTGTGGATTTATTTCTCTACCTTAATTCTACGTGGCTTCTCAATTTATGGATATGTGACCATTTCAAGAGGAATGCATTCGTTCATTTTGTTCGGATGTGAAGACGATATGTTGCAATTTTCATTCCGTTGGATTCAGCTTCAATATTTGTCTATCAATGTGCTAATGGTGGTCAACCTCTTCAGGATGGCTCCTCCAATGCGCACGACTCTGAATCCTGATCCGCCACCACCTCCACCTCCTCCGGAGGCATGGCAAGCTATGATGGCCGCAACCAATGCAAACACACAGCTGATCATGCAAATTCTTCAAGAGTGCAATCAAGGCAACCAAGGGAATCAAGGCAGCAATCAGAATCACTTTGCTTCACCCAACCAATTCCTTGCTAACGGACCAAAGACTTTCAGCAATTGTGTTGAGGCAACCGATGCTGACGATTGGCTAGTGGATCTGTGCAAGCACTTCGAGTGCAGTAACGTCAGGCATGAGGACTTTGTCAGGTTCGCTTCCTTCCAACTCAAAGATCAAGTTGCAGAATGGTTCCAGCAGTACAAGGATTCCAGAGGTGGACGTGTTATCACTTGGGATGATTTCCGTCGAGATTTCCGAGCTCATCATTTTCCCAGAGCGTGGTTGAAAGCAAGCGTGAGGAATTCCGCAACCTGAAGCAAGGCTCTTTGTCTGTCTATGACTACAACAAGTTGTTCCAGAAGCTCGCCCGCTTTGCCAAGCAGGACGTCCCTGATGAGAAGAGCATGATATACTAGTTCAGGGGTGGTCTCAGAGAAGAAATCCAGCTAGCTCTTGTTCTCTTCGAGCCCTTGAGATACGATGAGTTTTACAAAATGGCATTGAAGCAAGAGGCTGCTCAGTTGAGGTGTGATGCTTCCAAGAAGCGAGTCAGAGATGTTACTCCTTCTTCCTCTACTCAAGTGGCCAAACAGCAGAAGTATTGGCTTCCTCCTCCTCTGTTTCGTCAGCCGTATCAGCAGAAGAGCAAAGGTGGCAGTGGTTCTTCCCACCCACCCAACCCTGGCTTTCAGAACAAGACTTCGTCTCAAGCTCCAAGATCGAGTGCTCCGTATCACCGTCCGCTTTCAGAGGTCACGTGCAACAAGTGCCAACAGAAGGGACACTACGCCAACAAGTGTTTCAACCAGAGGCGTCTTCCCCCTCCTCCTCCTGTCAAATCGGCAAGTACAGCTGTGGTCAAGCATAACCCCAAGTACGTCAAGGTCAATATGCTGAATGCAGCTCAGGCAGAGGATTCTTCAGATGTCATCATTGGTAACCTTCCTGTTAACGATGTTCCTGCAAAAGTTCTTTTTGACACTGGTGCATCGCATTGTTTTATCTTGAGACCTTTTGCATCTAAGCATGGGTGGTTTTCTCAAGTTATGCATAAGCCATTAACAGTTGTCTCTCCGGGTAGATGCTTGCTTGCTAACTACGAAGTTCCGGATATTTCTATCTCGATGGGTGATTTCAAGTTTCTGGCTTCCCCAATGATCCTCAGTAACTCGGATATTGATCTTATTCTCAGAATGGATTGGCTTTCTAAGCACAAGGCTCAACTTGATTTTGCAGCCAGGCAGATTCGATTGACTCATTTGTCTGAGGATGTAATTGTCTTTGCCGCTCGTGATGATACCATCCGTCTGTTTTCTCTCAATGAGAAGGGTGAATTGGATGCCATCTCGCAAATTCCAGTCGTTTGCGAATATCAAGACGTCTTTCCAGAAGAGCTTCCAGGAATGCCTCCGCACCGGCCAGTTGAATTCGTTATTGATCTTGAGCCTGGCACGGAACCTGTGTGCAAGCGTCCTTACAAGCTTGGACCTAAAGAGTTGAAGGAGCTGAAGAAGCAACTCGATATTCAAGAGAAAATGGGTCTCATCCGGCCTAGTTCTTCTCCGTGGGGTTGTGGTGTTCTTTTTGTGAAGAAGAAGGATGGAACGGACCGGCTTTGTGTTGATTACCTTCCAGTGAACAAGAAGACCATCAAGAACAAGTACCCACTTCCCAACATCAATGAGCTGTTCGAACAACTCAAAGGTGCCCAAGTATTCTCCAAGCTTGATCTCCGTATGGGTTATCATCAGATTCGAATCCGTGAGCAAGATATTCCCAAGACGGCTTTCAGGACAAGCTTTGGTTCATATGAATGTCTTTTGGCCTCGTCAATGCTCCTCCAACGTTCTCTCGCATGATGAATTTCATCTTCAACGCCTACACCAATGACTTCATTTTGGTCTATCTCGACGACATTCTCGTTTTCTCCAAGAATAAGGAAGATCATGCCAAGCACTTGCGTTTGGTACTCGATAAGCTCAGAGAACATCAGTTCTATGCCAAGTTCTCGAAGTGTGAATTTTGGCTCGATGAGGTTCTTTATCTTGGTCATATCATCTCTGCCAAGGGCATTGCCGTGAATCTTGAGAAGATGTCTGCAATTGTGAATTGGGAACCTCCTCAGAACGTGAAGCAACTCCGTAGCTTCCTCGGTCTCGCAAGCTATTGCCGAAGATTCATTGAAAACTTTTCTAAGATCGCGAAGCCTCTCTCTAATCTTCTTCAGAAGCACGTCAAGTACGTTTGGTCTCCGGAGTGTGACATTGCTTTCAACACTTGGAAAGAGAAATTGATCACTGCTCCAGTTCTGACTCCGCCTGATCAATCCAAGCCGTACGAGGTCTTTTGTGATGCCTCTCTGCTAGGTCTTGGCGCAGTATTGATGCAAGAGAAGAAAGTTGTTGCTTATACGTCTCGCCAGTTGAAGCCTAATGAGAAGAACTACCCCACTCATGATCTCGAGTTGGCGGCAGTTGTGCATGCTCTTTTGACTTGGAGACATCTTCTATTGGGAAGAAAAGTGGACATTTTCACTGATCACAAGAGTCTCAAGTACATCTTTACTCAGCCTAATCTCAACCTCAGGCAAACTCGATGGGTCGAAATGATTCAAGAGTATAATCCGAGCATTGAGTATACTCCAGGCAAGGCCAATGTGATTGCTGACGCATTGAGCAGAAAAGCTTACTGCAACAGTCTGATTCTAAAGCCTTATCAACATGAGCTTTGTGAAGCTTTCCGCAAACTTAATCTGCAAGTTGTTCCTCAAGGTTTCCTCGCCAACCTTCAAGTCTCTCCTACTTTGGAAGACCAGATTCGCCAAGCTAAGCGTCTTGATGCTATGGTGAAAAAGGTGAAGTTTGGGATTGCCAAGAGTCAGCCCAAGTACAAGTGCTACTGCCTTGATGACAAGGACACTCTCTTCTTTAAGGATCGTATTGTTGTACCCAAAGGTGACCTCAGTAAAGTGATCATGAACTAGGCTCACAATTCTCTCCTCTCCATCCACCCTGGGAGCACAAAGATGTATCAGGACCTCAAGCAGGCTTATTGGTGGACTCGAATGAAGCGCGAGATTGCTCAATTCGTGAATGAATGTGATGTCTTCAAAAGAGTGAAGGCAGAACACCAAAGGCCAGCTGGTCTCCTCCAACCTCTTGCCATTCAAGAATGGAAGTTTGACCACATTGAAATGGACTTCGTGACTAGGTTTCCAAAGTCCAAGCGTGGCAATGATGCTATATTCGTTGTCATCGACAAACTCACTAAAGTGGCTCACTTCCTGCCAATCAAAGAGTTGATCACTGCAGCTCAATTGGCGGAACTCTATACCTCTCGAATTGTCTCACTACACGGTATTCCTCAAGTGATCTCTTCAGACCGCGGCAGCATCTTTACCTCAAAGTTTTGGGATTCTTTTCAGAAGGCCATGGGCACCAACATCCGCTTCAGCACAGCTTTCCATCCTCAAACTAGCGGTCAAGTCGAGCGTGTCAACCAGATTCTTGAAGATATGCTCAGGGCTTGTGTGATCTCCTTCGGCATGAAATGGGAGGATTGTCTTCCTTATGCTGAATTCTCCTAGAACAACAGTTTTCAAGCAAGTTCGAGCAAGGCCCCTTTTGAAATTCTGTATGGCAAGAAGTGCCGTACCCCTCTCAACTGGTCTAAAACCGGTGAATGCCAGCTTTTTGGTAATGACTTAATCACAGAGGCAGAGGAAATGTGCAAAGTCATTCGTGATAACCTCAAAGTAGCCCAATCCCACCAGAAGAGCTACTATGATAGTAAGCACCGTGATTTGGCTTTCCAGATCGGAGATCATGTTTACCTCCGCGTCTCTCCTATGAAAGGTACTCGTTGCTTCGGTATCAAAGGGAAGCTTGCCCCCAGATACGTGGGACCTTTCAAGATTATCAGCAAGAGAGGCGACCTCGCCTATCAACTCGAGCTTCCTTCAAACTTTGCAAATGTTCATGACGTGTTCCATGTCTCTCAGCTTCGAAAGTGCTTCAAGACTCCTGACCGCACCGTCAACTTCAAGGACAATGAGCTCCAAGAAGATCTTTCTTATCGTGAGCACCCAGTGGCTATTCTTGAAGAGACTGAACGCAAGACTCGCAACAAGTCAATCAAATTTCTCAAAGTCAAGTTGTCACACCATTCCGACCGTGAAGCTACCTGGGAACGCGAGGATCACCTCCATTCTGAGTACTCGGTGTTCTTTCAGTCCTAGATCTCGGGACGAGATCCTTTCGTTGTGGTGGAGTGTTGTAACACACCGAATGTAACTTTCCCAATTTGTACTCCAACTCTTGCCGTTTCTGGCGTTAAGTTAATTTATTTTCTCGGGTTCGGGTCTTTGTCTCCGTGTGTTGTTGTCGTTGTCATGCATCTCTTATCATGTCATCATGTGCATTGCATTTGCATACGTGTTCATCTCATGCATTCGAGCATTTTCCCCGTTGTCCGTTTTGCATTCCGGCGCTTCGTTCTCCTCCGGTGGTAATTTCTACCTTTCTTTCATGGGTGGGGGTTAAACATTTCCGGATTGGACCGCCTGTCAAGTTTCGTATCATTTGGACTTCGTTTGATACTCCAACGGTTAACCGAGGGACCGAAAAGGCCTCGTGTGTGTTGCAGCCAAACACCCCTCCAATTTCGCCCAAAACCCACCTAACTCTGATCCATCATCTAGAGCGTTCGATCACGATTGCATGGACGAAAACCGCACCTCATTTGGACTCTCCTAGCTCCTCCAATGCCTATATATAGATCCCTCCACGAAATCCCGGGTCTCCTCCCCCCTAACCCTAGATCTCGTCATCGCGCGCCGCCGGACATTTTCCCCCGCCGACGGACACGTCCGAACTCCGCCTCCACCGCCACGTGGCGTCTCGCCGTTGGCCGCGCCCCGCAGGACCGCATCGACGCGCCGATGGGCCAGGGAAGCCCAAGGCCGGCCCTCTCCGCGCGCGTCCGGGCCCCGCCTCCTCTCCCGTTGGCCGCCGCCCGCGCCACCCTTCTCCTCCCGGGCGCCGGCCCGAGCTCCACCGCCTTCGCCGCGCCGCCGCCCGGCCAGACCCCGCTGCCTTCGCCGCGCCATCGCCGCCTCCTCGCCCGCCCGGTCGCGCCGCCTCGCCCGCCGCCTTGGCCGCCGCGCCCCTCGGGCCCCGCGCTCCGGTCGCCGCTCCGACGAGCTCCGCCACTCCGGCGACCTCCTCCGGTGTCAACCCCGCCGCCGGTGAACAGTGTGCCACCGCCTCGGTTCGCGTGCCACCGAAACCCTAGATCTGAGAGAGGTTGTTTTTTCACTAAGTCCCCGGATTTTCTAATCCAAGTGCCCCTGTTCATAGCTCCGTAACTTTGCATCCATAGCTCCGATTCATGCATATAGCATATTAAAATGTTCATCTCAGAGAGTACATCATTTCATTCCATTGCACCATTTTCATTTGAGTTCATCTTGCTGCCCGAAATGCTGTTAGAAGAGGGCTACTTGAGATAACTATCAGATCTGCTGCTTCATTTAGGTTTTTGTCATTTTGCCATGATTAATGTGTGCATATGCCATGATGCTCTACATGTGTTTTGTTAAGGGTTTTGTCATCTTTCCAGAGGTGCAACCCATGTATTTTTGTGATGTGTGTGGTGACTAGTGCAAGCTTGCAAAGTGGTGCACTTGTTAATTCTGTTTTCAGGGACTTAGCAATTCCACCAAGTCCTTGACCTGTTTATCTCATATTGTCATATGTTCATGTTGTTTCCTAGTGATCCGTGCCTCTTTTGAGGATGATCAGTAATGATGTTTTGTTAATATTGTAGTGCTCTATCCATCCATGTCTTTGTTTGCAATTATGGAGCACCCTAGCTTGAGTCAATCGAGCTCTACTTTTGCTACTTTGTGAATCTGGGCAGATTGCCAACTTGTTTGCAATTTTGCCGGTGTTGTTGTAGTTGATCCGTGCATGCTATGCTATTGTTCTTGCCATGTCTAGCTTGCATTTTGTGCCTTCTTGATGGATGTATGCTTGTATTGCCATGACTTTCACCGTAGTGAGTGCATCGAGCTTGTAAACATGCCTACTTGAGTTATGTTTCAGCATGCCTACTTGAGTTATGTTTCGAGCTCGTAAACATGCCTACTTGTAAGTCTGATCACTGATTATGTTTTTGATATGTTCACATGCTTGTAATTGTATTTTCTGATCCCTTTTGGCTCAAGGTCACTAAGGGACTTTTGTTAAGCTCTTCGAGTAGATCCATGCCATGCTTTACTTTGCCATGTTTAGGTCCTGTAGTATGTTGTTTTGTTGCTCTGAAGAGTGCTACCTGATCTGAAATTCCAGACAAGTGTTAATTTCACAAAGTCTGAGATCTGTTTGCCATATGCATTTTTGCCATGCTTGTTTGAACCTGTTAATGGATGATTTGGCCGTAGCTCAGTGCTAGACTTTTGTTAAGCATCTTGAATGCATACCTGCCATGTATTTTGTTGCCATGTTTGAGTGCTATAGCTTGTTCATTTCGTTGCATTTAGATGCCTACTTGCTGTTGATCGCAGACCGGTGCCATTTTTGTATCGCTTGCCATTTCCGAACCGTAACTCCATTTCCGATGATCTTTATATCGTTTTCAAGCGATTTCATCCCATCTTTCCAGTGGCACACTTGGAATTCCAAGTTGAGGCCAGGTTCATGCGCTTCCTGGCATATCTTGCATTTTGCATCCCGCATCGCATCCCTCATAGCATATCATCTTTGCCTCGTCTTGTTTGATTCTTGCACGTGGTTGATTGTGTCCTTGTTGCTTGTTTGTCTTGTTTGGGTAGAGCCGGGAGATGAATTCGCTAACGAGGAGCCCGTTGAGTTTGCTTTCGAGGATCCAGTCAACTCTGACAACTGTGCAGGCAAGATGATCATACCCTCGAAATCACTACTATCTTTGTTATGCTAGTTTGCTCGCTCTTTTGCTATGCCAATGCTACGATGCCTACCACTTGCTTTCAAGCCTCCCAAATTGCCATGTCAAACCTCTAACCCACCATGTCCTAGCAAACCGTTGATTGACTATGTTACCGCTTCACTCAGCCCCTCTTATAGCGTTGCTAGTTGCAGGTGAAGATTGGAGGCCGTTCTTGTTGGGATATCATTATATTATCTTGTTATCTTAACACATCTATATACTTGGTAAAGGGTGGAAGGCTCGGCCTCTCGCCTAGTGTTTTGTTCCACTCTTGCCGCCCTAGTTTCCGTCATATCGGTGTTATGTTCCCGGATTTTTGCGTTCCTTACGCGGTTGGGTTATAATGGGAACCCCTTGATAGTTCGCCTTGATTAAAGCTTTTCCAGCAATGCCCAACCTTGGTTTTACCATTTGCCACCTAGCCTTTTCTTTCCCTTGGGTTCTGCAGACTCAAGGGTCATCATTGTTTTAACCCCCCCGGGCCGGTGCTCCTCTGAGTGTTGGTCTAAACTGTCAGCCGCCGGTGGCTACCATGGGCAACTCTGGGCTGGCCTACCGGAAGTTTAGACAATCTGTGTGTGCCCTGAGAAAGAGATATGTGCAGCTCCTATCGGGATTTGTCGGCACATTCGGGTGGTGTTGCTGGTCTTGTTTTAACCTGTCGAAATGTCTTGAAGAACCGAGATACCGAGTCTGATCGGAACGTCTTGGGAGGAGGTCTATTCCTTCGTTGACCGTGAGAGCTTGTCATGGGCTAAGTTGGGACTCCCCTGCAGGGATTTGAAATTTCAAAAGCCGTGCCCGCGGTTATGGGAAGATGGTAATTTGTTCATGTCCGGTTGTAGATAACCTGAACCTTAATTATTTAAAATGAATCAACTGAGTGTGTTACCGTGATGGCCTCTTCTCGGCGGAGTCCGGGAAGCGGACACGGTGTTGGAGTAATGTTTGCGCAGGTTGTTCTCTAGATTCTCGCTCGCGTTTTGCCTCCTCTTCTCGCTCTCTTTTGCGAATAAGTTAGCCACCATATTTGCTAGTCGCTTGCTGCAGCTCCACTTATGTTTACCTTGCCATACCTATAAGCTTAAATAGTCTTGATCGCGAGGGTGCGAGATTGCTGAGTCCCTATGGCTCACAGTTTACTATTACACCAGATGTAGGGCCTGATGATTTCGCTCCAGGAGACGCGTTTGAGCTCAAGTGGGAGTTCGACGAAGACTCTCAATGTTACTATGTTTCCTTTCCTGATGATCAGTAGTGGTGCCCAGTTGGGGGTGATCGGGACCGCGTCGCTTGTTGGGTTATCTTTTATTTTGGTGCCGTAGTCGAGCCATGAGTGTTTGGATGATGTAATGTTATTTATGTACTTGATTGACGTGGCGAGTGTAAGCCAACTATGTTATCTCCCCTTTATGATTTATATTACATGGGATGTTGTGAAGATTGCCTAACTTGCGACATATGCCTTCAATGCGATTATGCCTCTAAGTCGTGCCTCGACACGTGGGAGATATAGTCGCATCGAGGGTGTTACAATGACATGATATGAGATGCATGACATGGATAAAAAGCAAAACGAAACAAAACCCAACCACAAGGGAATATCATAACTTAGAGCCGAAAATGGCAAGAGTTGGAATACAATTATGTCAAGTTACATACTAGGCGTTACAACACTCCACCACTACGAAAGGATCTCGTCCCGAGATCTAGGACTGGAAAAACTCCGGATATTCGGAACGGAGGTGGTCCTCACGGTCCCAGGTGGCTTCTCGATCGGAATGGTGTGACCACTTCACTTTCAGGAATTTGATAGACTTGTTGCGAGTCTTGCGCTCAGTTTCTTCAAGAATAGCAACGGGATTCTCATGATAAGACAGGCCTTCTTGGAGATCAATATCTTCAAAGTTGATGGTGCCGTCAGGAGTCTTGAAACACTTGCGAAGCTGAGACACGTGAAACACGTCGTGCACGTTTGCAAAGTTGAATGGAAGCTCAAGTTGATTGGCGAGATCGCCTCTTTTGCCAATGATCTTGAAAGGACCCATGTATCTAGGGGCAAGCTTTCCCTTTGATACCGAAGCGACGTGTACCTTTCATTGGAGAGACGCGGAGGTAGACATGGTCTCCGATCTCGAAAGCCAAGTCACGATGCTTGCTATCATAGTAACTCTTCTGGCGCGATTGCGCGACTTTGAAATTTTCATGAATGACTTTGCACATTTCTTCAGCCTCTGTGATCAAGTCATTGCCAAGAAATTGGCGTCCACCAGTCTCTGACCAATTAAGAGGGGTATGGCACTTTCTGCCATAGAGAATCTCGAATGGGGCCTTGCCCGAACTCGCTTGGAAGCTGTTGCTGTAGGAGAACTCAACATATGGAAGACAATCTTCCCACTTCATACCGAAGGAAATGACACAAGCCCTGAGCATATCTTCAAGAATTTGATTTACTCGGTCGACTTGGCCACTAGTTTGAGGATGAAAGGCTGTGCTGAAGCGAATGTTGGTGCCCATGGCCTTCTGAAAGGAGTCCCCGAATTTAGAGGTAAAGATGCTTCCACGATCTGAAGATATCAACAGCGGAATGTCGTGCAAAGAGACAATCCTGGAGGTATATAGCTCTGCCAACTGAGCTATTGTGATAGATTCTTTGATAGGAAGAAAATGAGCCACTTTAGTGAGCTTGTCGATGACAACAAAGATAGCATTCGTGCCATGCTTGGACTTGGGAAATCCAGTCACGAAGTCCATCTCAATATGGTCAAACTTCCATTCTGGAATGGCAGGAGGTTGGAGGAGACCAGCTGGTCGTTGGTGTTCTGCTTTCACTCTTCTGCAGACATCACATTCATTCACGACCTGAGCAATCTCACGCTTCATTCGAGTCCACCAATACGACTGCTTGAGGTCATGGCACATCTTTGTACTTCCAGGATGAATAAATAGAAGTGATTTGTGAGCCTCGTTCATAATGACTTTACGAAGGTCGCCCTTAGGAATAACAATGTGATCCTCGAACAATAGAGTATCTTTGTCATCAAGGCGATAGCACTTGTACTTGGGTTGGCTCTTGGCAATCCCAATCTTCACCTTCTTCACCATTGCATCAAGAAGTTGAGCCTCACGAATCTGATCTTCCAAAGTAGGAGATACTTGGAGGTTGGCAAGGAATCCTTGAGGAACAACTTGGACATTAAGTTTGCGGAAAGCTTCACAGAGATCCGGTTGGAAGGGCTTGCGAATCAAACTATTGCAGTAAGCCTTCCTGCTGAAATCGTCAGCAATGACATTGGCCTTGCCTGGAGTATATTCAATACTCGGATTATACTCTTGAATCATTTTGATCCAACGAGTCTGCCTGAGGTTGAGGTTGGGCTGAGTGAAGTTGTACTTGAGACTCTTATGATCAATGAAGATGTCCACTTTCTTTCCCAACAAGAGATGTCTCCATGTTAAAAGAGCATGGACCACTGCCGCCAACTCGAGGTCATGAGTGGGGTAGTTCTTTTCATTGGGCTTCAACTGGCGAGAGGTATAGGCCACAACTTTCTTCTTTTGCATTAACACAGCACCGAGACACTGAAGGGAAGCATCACAGAAAACTTCGAATGGTTTGGATTCATCAGGAGGAGTCAGAACTGGAGCTATGACTAACTTCTCTTTGAGGGTGTTGAAAGCGATGCCATATTCAGGCGTCCAGACATACTTCACATGCATCTGGAGGAGGTTGGAAATAGGCTTAGCGATCTTAGAGAAATTCTCAACGAATCTTCGACAATAGCTTGCGAGCCCAAGGAAGCTGCGGAGTTGCTTCACATTCTGAGGCGGTTCCCAATTCACAATCTCAGGCACCTTCTCAGGATTCACAGCTATTCCCTTGGCGGAGATGATATGCCCAAGGTAGAATACCTCATCGAGCCAAAACTCGCACTTTGAAAACTTCGTGTAGAACTGGTGTCCTCTGAGTTTATCGAGGACCAATCTCAAGTGCTTGGCATGATCCTCCTTGTTCTTGGAAAAGACCAAAATGTCATCGAGATAGACCAAGACGAAGTCATTTGTGTAAGGGTTGTAGATGAAGTTCATCATGCGAGAGAATGTTGGAGGAGCATTGACAAGGCTCAAAGACATGACAGTGTATTCATAAGAACCATAGCTTGTTCTGAATGCTGTCTTGGGGATATCTTGTTCACGAATGCGAATCTGATGATAGCCCATACGAAGGTCAAGCTTGGAGAATACTTGAGCACCCTTGAGTTGTTCGAAAAGCTCATTGATGTTAGGAAGTGGGTACTTGTTCTTTATGGTCTTCTTGTTCAATGGACGGTAGTCGACGCAGAGTCGGTCCGTGCCGTCTTTCTTCTTGACAAAAAGAACACCACAACCCCATGGAGAAGAACTTGGTCTGATCAGACCCATACGCTCTTGTTCATCGAGTTGTTTCTTCAGATCCTTCAACTCTTTTGGTACAAGCTTGTAAGGACGTTTACAAACAGGTTCCGTGCGAGGCTCAAGATCGATGACGAATTCAACTGGCCGGTGAGGAGGCATTCCTGGAAGCTCTTCCGGAAAGACGTCTTGATATTCACAAACGACTGCAATCTGAAAGATGGGATCCAACTCGCCCTTCTCATTGAGAGAAAACAGTCGAATGGTATCGTCACGAGCGGCAAAGACGATCACATCCTCAGATGGGTGTGTCAATTGAATCTGCCTGGCAGCATAATCAAGTTGAGACTTGTGCTTAGAAAGCCAGTCCATGCCGAGAATTAGATCAATATCCGAGTTACCTAGAACAATTGGAGAGGACATAAACTTATAGTCGCCCATCATGATAGAAACATCCGGAACCATAGAGCGTGCGTTCATGAATTTACCCGGAGAAGCAACTGATAACTGCCAATGCAAATCTTGGAAAGACAACTCATGCTTAGATGCAAATGGTCTTGAAATGAAACAATGCGATGCACCAGTATCAAAAAGGACTTTTGCAGGAATATCATTAACAGGAAGATTACCCATGATCACTTCTGAAGAGTCCTCTACCTGAGCTGCGTTCATCAAGTTGACATTTGCAGACTTGGGATTATGCTTGACCACTACATTGCTAGCAGATCTCATAGGAGGAGGAGGCGGAAGACGCCTCTGGTTGAAGCATTTGTTTGCATAGTGACCCTTCTGCTGACACTTGTTGCACGTGACCTCTGAGAGCGGACGGTGATACGGAGCACTTGACCTTGGAGCATGAGACGAAGCTTTGTTCTGAAAGAATGGGTTGGGTGGGTGGGAGGATCCATTGCCACCTTTGCTCTTCTGCTGGTAAGGCTGACGGAACGGAGGAGGAGGAGGCAACCAGTACTTTTGCTGCTTAGCTGCCACTTGAGTTGAAGAAGAAGAAGAAGTTGCATCCCTGACTCTCTTCTGAGAAGCATCGCACTTGAGCTGAGCAGCCTCTTGCTTTAATGCCATGTTCTAGAACTCATCATACTTTTTCGGCTCAAAAAACACAAGAGCTAGTTGCATATCTTCTCCGAGGCCACCTCTGAACTGATAAATCATGCTCTTCTCGTCAGGGACATCTTGATTGGTGAAGCGAGCGAGCCTCTAGAACAGGATGTTGTATTGGTAAACAGACAAGCTGCCTTGCTTCAGATTGCGGAACTCCTCACGCTTACTCAACAACACTCTGAGGAATGTGGTGAGCTTTGAAGTCTTGGTGGAAATCATCCCAGGTAATCACACGACCTCCTCTAGAAACTTTGTATTGTTGATACCACTCAGCAGCTTGGTCTTTGAGTTGGAACGAAGCAAACTTGACAAAGTCCCCAGGCCTGACATTTCTACACTCAAAATGTTTGCAAATATCCACGAGCCAATCGTCAGTGTCTGTGGCCTCGACACAGTTACTGAAAGACTTCGGCTGGTTTGCGAGGAACTGGTTGAGGGTAGCAGACTGAGTTTGATTGTTTCCATGGCCTTGATTTCCTTGGTTGCGCTCTTGCAAGAGTTGCATAATCATCTGCGTGTTGGTGTTGGTAGCGGCCATCACAACTTGCCATGCCTCCGGAGGTGGAGGTGGTGGCGGAGGTTTCGGATTCTAACGCATTGGAGGAGCCATCCTGAAGAGGGTGACATCCGTTAGCATCTTGGAAGACATATATTCAAGCTGAATCAAATGGATCGAAATTGCAACATATAGCCTTAACATTCGACCAAGAATGAACAATGAATTACAAATTAAATGATCACACTTCCATAAATTGAGAAGCCACTTAGATAGAGATAGATGAATAAAACAACAAAGTACGGATATGAACAAATAATTGGTAAGGATTACCCAATCACAAACTAAATATTTGCGGAAGAAATACTAGAGCTACATGAATTCCCACCTATGAAACTCCCAAAACTTTCCGGTTATGCAATCAGGTGTTGAGGATACAGGGGAAGCATAATATCTTACCCAAAACTAGCAAATCCTACATCCAGCTGTATCCATCCTTCAACACATAACGAAGAAACCTTCGGAAATCATTTACCTCAACCTTCGAAAAGCATCTGTTATATGAGTTATGGTAATACTCCCAAACTCCCGCCCCAGTACTGGGTTGCGTCGAGGTTATCTCACCAACAATTGCATAAAAGAGATTTTTGATGTCGGCAACACTCAGGTATTCCAGAACTGCAATGATAAAATTGTGACGACAACACCTCGGAGCTCAGCTCCCCTGGACACTACCACAACCCCTAAATGTCAGGAGGCACCAAGAACAATGTTCTCGTCACAAAACCATCGGAACGATTCCAAGATACCCGCGTGATCCTAAAAACAAATTCATGAAATTTGAGAAGAGAAGAGTCAAAACTCTACGCCAGGAAGCCTCACCAGAGTGACGAGGGGACTGAGGAGTAAAAATAATCCTACTCTCTGATATATATAATCCTATAGGACACAAAACACTTTTCTAGACTCAACAACGCCAGTGATTCGATCAAGCAGGGGGCTCCTAAGTTGGGGAAGGCTCTGATTACCAACTTGTAACACCCACGATGCGGCTATATCTCCCATGTGTCGGAGCACGACTTAGAGGCATAACCACATTGTAGGCATGTCGCAAGAGGCGTAATCTTTACACATCCCATGTACTGAATAAGAAAGATGTACATAGTTGGCTTACAATCACCACTTCACACAATACATAAAGATAGCATTACATCATCCAGAATACAATCAAGGTCCGACTATGGAACCAAAATAAATACAACCCCAAATGCATAAGATCCCCGGTCGCCCCAACCGGGCTCCACTACTGATCATTTGGAATGGAAACGTAGTAACATCCTGAGTCCTCGTCGAACTCCCACTTGAGTTTAGTCGCATCCCCTGGAATGGCCTCATCGGCACCTGCATCTGGTTTGGGAAGTAATCTATGAGTCACTGGGACTCGGCAATCTCACTCCCTCGCGATCAAGACTATTTAAGCTTATGGGTAGGAAAAGATAGTGAGGTGGAGCTGCAGCAAGCACTAGCATATATGGTGGCTAACTTACGCAAATGAGAGCGAGAAGAGAAGGCAAAGCACGGTCGAGAAGCTACAAAGATCAAGAAGTGATCCTAAAACTACTTACGTTCAAGCATAACATGAGGCCGTGTTCTCTTCCCGGACTCCGCCAAAAAGAGACCATCACGGCTACACATGTTGTTGATTCATTTAAGTTAAGTGTCAGGTTTTCTACAACTAGATATTAACAAATTCCCATCTGCCCATAACCACGGGCACGGCTTTTGAAAGTTCGAAACCCTGCAGGGGTGTCCCAACTTAGCCCATCACAAGCTCTCGCGGTCAACGAAGGATATTCCTTCTCCCAGGATGACCCGATCAGACTCGGAATCCCGGTTACAAGACATCTCGACAATGGTAAAACAAGACCAGCAAAGCCACCCGTATGTGCCGACAAATCCCGATAGGAGCTGCACATATCTCGTTCTCAGGGCACACCGGATGGGCAAGACATTGGGTTGGCATAGACCCTGGTTGCCCAGGGGGCGCCGGACATCGCCCAGTTTGGACCAACACTTAAAGAAGCACTGGCCCGGGGGTGTTAAAATAAAGATAACCCTTGAGTCCATGAAACCCAAGGGAAAAAGGCTAGGTGGAAAATGGTAAAACCAAGGTTGGGCCTTGCTGGAGGAGTTTTATTCAAGGCGAACTGTCAAGGGGTTCCCATTATAACCCAACCGCGTAAGGAACGCAAAATCAAGGAACATAACACCGGTATGACGGAAACTAGGATGGCAAGAGTGTAACAAAACACCAGGCATAAGGCCGAGCCTTCCAACCTTTACCAAGTATATAGGTGCATTAAGGTAAACAAGATATAATAATGATATCTCAACAATAATCATGTTCCAACAAGGAACAAACTCCATCTTCACCTGCAACTAGCAACGCTATAAGAGGGGCTTAGCAAAGCGGTAACATAGCCAAACAACGATTTGCTAGGAAAAGGTGATTTAGAGGTTTGACATGGCAATATGGGAGGCATGATATAGCAAGTGGTAGGTGTCACGACATAGGCATAGCAATAGAGCGAGCAACTAGCAAGCAAAGACAGAAGTGATTTCGAGGGCATGGTCATCTTGCCTGCAAAGTTCTTCGAGCTAACATAAGCTTGATCCTTGATAGCGTACTCAACGGGTTCCTCGATCACGAACTCGTCTCCCGGCTCTACCCAAGGCAAGAACACAAGCAAAAGAAACCACAATCAACCACGGTGCAATGCGCAAGCAACATGATGCAAAACATGGCATGATATGCGGGACGTAATATGCAATGCATATGCGTGCTCTGGGAGGAAAATATTTAACCAGGCCTCAACTTGTCAAACCAAGAGCGCCGCTGGAAAGATGAGTTGATTTTGGTCAAAATCGATATAAAGATCACCGGAATCGGATGCACGGTTTGCAAATGGCAAGCAAAACAAGAATGGCACAATTCTACGATTAACAGCACGATGCCATCTAGAATGCAACAAGAAACTAAGCTACTGCACTCTAACATAACAAAATCACATGGCAGTGATCTACTCAAGATGCTTGACAAAAGATGAACACTAAGCTACAGCTAAATCAACAATAGCAGGTTCAAACAAGCATGGAAAAGTGCAAAGGATAACAGCATCTCAAACTTAGTGAAAATAACATGTCAGGATTTAACATCAGGAAGCAATGTTTAGAGCAAGATAACAACATGCTACAGGATCAGAACATAGCAACACAAGGCATGGCATGAAACTACTCAAAGCATGTAAAAAAGGTCCCTTCCTCACCATAAACCAAAAAGGATCAGAAGACAATATGGCACCCATGTAAACATGGCAAGTTCCGTTAACAGATTCAGAATTAGCAGAAAACTGGACATGGCAAAAACAGAGTTACGTAGGCATGTTTGCGAGGTCGATGCACTCAACACAAGTCATTGCATGAAAAAATAAGCATACTCCCAGCAAGAAGACATGATCAAGTAGCTATCCATGGCAAGAAAAAACTCATAGCATGCATGGATCAACTACAACAACCTTGGCAAAATTGATTAACACGTAAACAATCTGCCAGGAACATTTTATAGCCAAAGTAGAGCAAGATTGAGTCATGTTAGGGTACTCCATAAATGCCAACAAAGACACGGCTGGATAGAGCACAACCATATGCTCAAATCATCCTTATTGAACATGCTCAATAGAGGCATGGATCACTCTGTAGCAACATGAATACATGGCATAAAAAATAACATCAGGGAAATGACTTAGTGAAATTCTAAGTCCCTGAAATCAGCAACATCACGAGAGCTACTTTGCATGCATGTGCTAGTCACCACATTGATCACAAAAATACATGGCATACATCCCTGTAAATATGGCATGCCATAGCCCAAACCACATGTAGGGCTCAAGTTCATAGGTGGCACACAATAATAATAGCAAAAAAAACAAATGCTCATAATCTGATAAGAATCAGGAACTAACATTATGAAGCACTCTTGCAACAGCATTTTGGGCATCAAGATGGATTCAAACAAGCATGGTGCAGTGGAATGAAATGAAGAGGACATCCTAACGAACAATTTGATATCTCACACACGCAAAAGGGACCTACGGATGATGAGATATGGTGCAATGAACATGGCTAAAAATATGCAGAACAAAGACTTAGACGAAAAGTCAACCTCCGAAGCAGATCTGGATCTAGGGTTCTCAGGCACAGACTTCGAGGTTCGACGGCGAGCTCACCGGAGAAGCCGCTGGAGAGGAGGGGAACGACAGCCGGAGAAGCCGCTGGAAAGGACGGCAGAGACGGGCGCGGGGTCGCCGGTCCGGTGGGCGGCGAGGTCAGCGGAGACCGCGGGAGGCGGCGGCGGTGGCCGGCGAGCGGGGCGGCGGAGGCCGATAAGCGGGGCGGCGGGTGGCGGCGCACGGCGGCCGGCGGCAAAGGGCGCAGGCGTGGGCGGCGGAGGCGGGCGGCGCAGGGCGCGGGCGCTGGCGGCAGGCGGCGGCGAGCGCGCGGGCCGGGAGGGCCCATCGCGGGCTTGGCGGGCCGGCGTGGTTGGGGGCGGAGGTGCGCCACGTGGCGGGCGCCGGTTGGCCGCGTGGGTTGGCACGGGCGTGTCCGGCAGAAACGGACACTTCCGGCGGCGGCAGGGGCTATTCCTTAGGGTTTCACCGCGAATTTGGAAGAGGGGCACCTATTTATACATAGAAGGAGCTAGGAGAGTCCAAATGGAGTGCGATTTTCGGCCACATGATCATGATCGAATGACCGAGAGGATAGAAATGGTTTGGATGTGTTTTGGGCCACTTTGAAGGGGTGTTGGGCTGCAACACACACGAGGCCTTTACGGTTCCTCGGTTAACCGTTGGAGTATAAAACGAACTCCAAATGGCATGAAACTTGATAGGCGGTCTACCGGTGGTGTACCAAGGCCGCTTGGCAAATCTTGGTCCAATCCGAGAATGTTTAACACCCGCACACGAAAAGAGGCAAAAGGGGACGCCGGAGGTCATAGGAGTGCTGGATCGCAAAACGGACAACGGGAAAAAATCTCGGATGCATGGGACGAACACGTATGAAAATGCGATGCACATGATGACATGATATGAGATGCATGACATGGACAAAAAGCAAAACGAAGACAAAACCCAACCACGAGGGAATATCATAACTTAGAGCCGTAAATGGCAAGAGTTGGAATACAATTATGGCAAGTTACATACGGGGCGTTACAACACTCCACTACTACGAAAGGATTTCGTCCCGAGATCTAGGACTGGAAAAACTCCGGATATTCGGAACAGAGGTGGTCCTCGCGGTCCCAGGTGGCTTCTTGGTCGGAATGGTGTGACCACTTCACTTTCAGGGATTTGATAGACTTGTTGCGAGTCTAGCATTCAGTTTCTTCAAGAATAGCAACGAGATGCTCATGATAAGACAGGTCTTCTTGGAGATCTATATCTTTGAAGTTGATGGTGCGGTCAGGAGTCTTGAAACACTTGCGAAGCTGAGACACGTGAAACACGTCATGCATGTTTGCAAAGTTGGATGGAAGCTCCTGTTGATAGGCGAGATCACCTCTTTTGCCAATGATCTTGGAAGGACCCACATATCTAGGGGCAAGCTTCCCTTTGATACCGAAGCGACGAGTACCTTTCATTGGAGAGACGCGGAGGTAGACATGGTCTCCGATCTCGAAAGCCAAGTCACGATGCTTGCTATCATAGTAACTCTTCTAGCGCGATTGTGCGGATTTGAGATTTTCACGAATGACTTTGCACATTTCTTCAGCCTCTATGATTAAGTCATTGCCAAGAAGTTGGCGTCACTGGTCTCTGACTAATTAAGAGGGGTATGTCACTTTCTGCCATAGACAATCTCGAATAGGGCCTTGCCCGAACTCGCTTGGAAGCTGTTGTTGTAGGAGAACTCTGCATATGGAAGATAGTCTTCCCACTTCATACCGAAGGAAATGACACAAGGCCTGAGCATATCTTCAAGAATTTGATTTACTCGCTCGACTTGGCCACTAGTTTGAGGATGAAAGGCTGTGCTGAAACGAATGTTGGTGCCCATGGCCTTCTGAAAGGAGTCCCATAATTTAGAGGTAAAGATGCTTCCACAATCTGAAGATATCAACTACAGAATGCCGTGCAAAGAGACAATCCTGGAGGTATATAGCTCTGCCAACTGAGCTGTTGTGATAGATTCTTTGATAGGAAGAAAATGAGCCACTTTAGTAAACTTGTCGATGACAACAAAGATAGCATCATTTCGACGCTTGGACTTGGGAAATCCTGTCACGAAGTCCATCTCAATATGGTCAAACTTCCATTCTAGAATGGCAAGAGGTTGGAGGAGACCAGCTGGTCATTGGTGTTCTGCTTTCACTCTTCTGCAGACATCACATTCATTCACGAACTGAGCAATCTCGCGCTTCATTCGAGTCCACCAATACGACTGCTTGAGGTCATGGTACATCTTTGTACTTCCGGGATGAATAGATAGAATTTAATTGTGAGCCTCGTTCATAATGACTTTACGAAGGTCACCCTTAGGAACAACAATGTGATCCTCGAAGAATAGAGTATCTTTGTCATCAAGGTGATATCACTTGTACTTGGGTTGGCTCTTGGCAATCCCAATCTTCACCTTCTTCACCATTTCATCAAGAAGTTGAGCCACACAAATCTGATCTTCCAATGTAGGAGAGACTTGGAGGTTGGCAAGGAATCCTTGAGGAACAACTTGGAGATTAAGTTTGCGGAAAGCTTCACAGAGATCCGGTTGGAAGGGATTGAGAATCAAACTGTTGCAGTAAGCCTTCCTGCTCAAAGCGTCAGCAATGACATTGGCCTTGCCTGGAGTATATTCAATACTCGGATTATACTCTTGAATCATTTTGACCCAACAAGTCTGCCTGAGGTTGAGGTTGGGCTGAGTGAAGATGTACTTGAGACTGTTATGATCAGTGAAGATGTCCACATTCCTTCCCAACAACAGATGTATCCATGTTAAAAGAGCATGGACCACTGCCGCCAACTCGAGGTCACGAGTGGGGTAGTTCTTTTCGTTGGGCTTCAACTAGCGAGAGGTATAGGCCACAACTTTCTTCTCTTGCATTAACACAACACCGAGACCATGAAGGGAAGCATCACAGAAAACTTCGAATGGTTTGGATTCATCAGGAGGAGTCAGAACTGGAGCTATGACTAACTTCTCTTTGAGGGTGTTGAAAGCGATGTCACATTCAGGCGTCCAGACATACTTCACATGCTTCTGGAGGAGGTTGGAAAGAGGCTTCGCGATCTTAGAGAAATTCTCAACTAATCTTTGACAATAGCTTGCGATCCCAAGGAAGCTGCGGAGTTGCTTCACATTCTGAGGCGGTTCCCAATTCACAATTGCAGACACCTTCTCAGGATTCATAGTTATGCCCTTGGCGGAGATGATATGCCCAAGGTAGAGAACCTCATCGAGCCAAAACTCTCAGTTTGAAAACTTCGCGTAGAACTGATGTTCTCTGAGTTTGTCGAGTACCAATCTCAAGTGCTTGGCATGATCCTCCTTGTTCTTGGAAAAGACCAAAATGTCATCGAGATAGACGAAGACAAAGTCATTTTTGTAAGGGTTGAAGATGAAGTTCATCATGCGAGAGAATGTTGGAGGAGCATTGACAAGGCCGAAAGACATGACAGTGTATTCATAAGAACCGTAGGTTGTTCTGAATGTTGTCTTGGGGATATCTTGTTCACGAATGCGAATCTGATGATAGCCCATACAAAGGTCAAGCTTGGAGAATACTTGAGCACCCTTGAGTTGTTCGAAAAGCTCATTGATGTTGGGAAGTGGGTACTTGTTCTTTATGGTCTTCTTGTTCAATGGACGGTAGTCAACGCAGAGTCGGTCCGTGCCATCTTTCTTCTTGACAAAAAGAACACCACAACCCCATGTAGAAGAACTCGGTCGGATCAGACCCATATGCTTTTGTTCATCGAGTTGTTTCTTCAGCTCCTTCAACTCTTTCGGTCCAAGCTTGTAAGGACATTTAGAAACAGGTTCCATGCCAGGCTCAAGATCAATGACGAATTCAACTGGCTGATGAGGAGGCATTCCTGGAAGCTCTTCTAGAAAGACGTCTTGATATTCACAAACGACTGGAATTTGAGAGATGACATCCAACTCGCTATTCTCATTGAGAGAAAATAGTCGAATGGTATCGTCACGAGCGGCAAAAACGATCACATCCTCAGACGAGTGTGTCAATTGAATCTGCCTAGCAGCACAATCAAGTTGAGCCTTGTGCTTAGAAAGCCAGTTGTCGGTGTCAAAATCGGCGGATCTCGGGTAGGGGGTCCCGAACTATGCGTCTAGGCCGGATGGTAACAGGAGGCAGGGGACACAATGTTGTACCCATGTTCGAGCCCTCTTGATGGAGGTAAAACCCTATGTCTTGCTTGATTAATATTGTGATATGGGTAGTACAATAGTACATCTACCATGAGATCAGAGAGGCTAAACCCTAGAAGCTAGCCTATGTGATGATTGTATGTTGTAGTTGTTTTGTCCTACGGACTAAAACTCTCTGGTTTATATAGACACCGGAGAGGGTTAGGATTACACAAGTGTAACACCCCGGATGTGATTTACCCAATTTGTACTCCAACTCTTGCCATTTCCGGCCTTAAGTTATTTTATTTTCTCGGGTTCAGGTTTTTGTCTCCATGTGTTGTTGTCGTGGTCATGCATCTCATATCATGTCATCATGTGCATTGCATTTGCATACATGTTCGTCTCATGCATTCGAGCATTTTCCCCGTTGTCCGTTTTGCATTCCGGCGCTTCGTTCTCCTCCGGTGGTCATTTCTACCTTTCTTTCGTGTGTGGGGATTAAACATTTCTGGATTGCACCGAGACTTGCCAAGCGGCCTTGGTTTACTACCGGTAGACCGCCTGTCAAGTTTCGTACCATTTGGACTTCGTTTGATACTCCAACGGTTAACCGAGGGACCAAAAAGGCATCGTGTGTGTTGCAGCCCAACACCCCTCCATGTTGGCCCAAAACCCACCTAAACCTTCTCCATCATTTAGATCGTTCGATCACGATCGCGTGGCCTGAAACCGCACCTCATTTGGACTCTCCTAGCTCCTCCTATGCCTATATAAAGACCCCTCCTCGAAAATTCGGATCTCCCCCGTTCAAACCCTAAAAATATCTCCTCCGTCGCCGTCGGACACGTCCGGACGTTGTCCGCCCCCGCCACCGACTAATCCCGCGCTGCCACCTGTCCCGGGCGGGCGCCCACATCGCCGCTGCCGCGTCGGCCCGCCCGAGCCCGCGGGAGGCCCCCGCGGCCCGTCCCTCCGCGCCGCCCGGCCGCCTCTCCTTCCGCCCGCGCCTTCGCCGCCCCTCCTCGCCGGCGGCCACCGCTCCGCCGTGCCACACCACGACGCCGGCCACGCCCGACACCGGCCGGACTGTAACATCCCAAAATTCTAAATTTTGGAATGCTATAATAAATAGATAGATTTGATTGATTGTTTGATTGATTGTCTGAAAGTGAGTGAATTCGAAACTTTTTGAAAGTTAAATGAGAGGGAATAAAAGGACTTTCCCAAACTTTCATATTTGCTTTCTGATCTCCATGAATTCAAATTCTTTTCAAATACAAAACCCATGAGCGAAGATGATATGACTTCTTCCATTTAAATTAAATGAAAGGGTATTTGAAAATAATTGGATTTCATTTGGAAATATTTCAATTCTGAAACTTTATGCAACTCAATGATTTTCATGAGAGAAGATAAAATGACTTCTTCAAATTATATGAAATATGAGTTGGGAGTTTCAAAGAATTAAATTCAAAGTTCTTTTGAATTTATTTTCAATTTGGAGTTATTTGAGTTTTATTCAAATTATTTTCTCCAAAAATAAAATACATGGAAATTCGGGTAACATGATTCCCTACAACAGAAAATTGGAGAGAAATTAATTTGAATTAATTTTGGTTTTTTTAAATGATTTTTATTGGATTTTATTAGACCAGTGGCACTCTTTGAATTATTTGAATTTTTCTGGATTTTATTTGACTTTACAAAAATGTCCAGGTCGTAGAAAATCTTTTTCTGAAAATTTTGATATATTATATGCCTATGTAATATTTTTACTTATTTTCATTTTTGTTATTTTCTTTGTCTGAAAAAAAATCTTTATTTAAAAAAGGAACTCTCCGCCGACTGGGCTGAAGCCCACCCAGCCAGCCGAATCGGCCCATGGCCTCTCTTCCCTCGCACGAACCGCCTCCGCCCCGGTCGCCCGATCCCCTCCCGCTCGCCCTGTCTCGCTGACAGCGGGGCCCGCGTCTTCTTCTTCCCCACGACAGGCAGGACTCCTGCCCGAGCACGACGCCGAGCACCGCCGCTCAAATCCTCCCGGGGCGCTGTCTCCATGGCCCCTCGCGCAATCCCAACCCCCTATAAATACTTCCCACCTCATCCTCGTCCGATTTTTGCGAAAACCTCGATCTACCGTGCCCTAGGGAGTCCTCCCGATCTCGCCGGAGAAGTTTTCTGCCGCCGCGCGCCATTGCTCGCTGCCGTCACCATCGCGCCTCGTCCCGACGTCCCCGAGTCCCGCCGAGACCACCCCGGACTCGCCTTTCTCCGCCGCGTCCGCCCGACCCCTCCGTCACCGCCGGCGATTGCCGGAGACGTCGCCACTGTCGACCACAGGAGCTGACCTCTCGGTCGTCTTCGTCTCACCGTCGCGGTAAGCCTCGACCGTCCGATCTAGTTTCGACGCTGTAGATTAGATCTGCTAGTTGTTTTTTCTTTCTTTCTCTTGCAAACCGTTTTTCTTTAAGTAGTGAACGTTTGTTGTTTTAGTCATTACAGCGAACGATTTCGTTACATAAGCTTCTGTAGCGAACGTTCATTCGATAGGATTTTTCTTTTTATTTTAGATTTCGGCCAGGGACCTATCTGTGATGATTTCTTTACAAATTAGTCCCTGTTCTTGAAACGGTCATAACTTTTTACTCGTTAGTCCAAATTCAACCAAACCAACGCCCACATCTTCGTTATGATCCCCTCTATCCGGATAAAGAACTTAAACATATTTTTGAAAAGTTTAAAATTTGAATTAGATCAAATTTGAATTCAAAAACTTTGTTTGATCATAACTTGAGTTTCGTAGCTCCGTTTGAGTTGATTCCTTTTGCAAATCGAAGCTCTTGACCTAAACTTTCTGATAAGGCCAAATTCACTTAATTTTGGTACTGTTAGAAATTGTTTTATGTTGCAAGAGTTATTTGCTTGGTTTTGACGTTTTCCGAATCGTCTTCTTCGATCTTCCTGGTCTTTTGAGTGATTGCTTATGTGTGGTTACTATTGCTTTCTTACGATAGATTGACCGGAGTGTGACAAGTAGAGCTATCAAGATTTTTGAGTGCGAATCATCTTCATCAACATTGCAGGCAACACTTTGATCATATCCCTTTTCATACCCAGTTTTTATGCATTAGTTACAACCCTCAAACATTGCATGAGTAGGATTAATAACATGTGGGTATTGGGAAGTAGTTGATGAGGTAGTACCTATTACCTGTTTATTATCAAACCCTTGGGAGTTACTATTACGTTGTGCTTATAGTGGCATGCTATGCTCGTAGATGTGGATTGGGTTTTGAGAGTATTCATGACAGATGTGAGATTGTTAATTAATGGTTTACTTAAGGTGGCAACTTAAACACACATCTGGGTGCATTGAGGCACCTGGTTATTCTAGGATTGCCTGTCTAGGCACCTGCGTAGACCAGGATTGCCTGTTTTTTTATGGACCTCCACCCAGGCTCAAAGGGATCATGAGATTTTTCATGCCAGAAACTTCCGTGTGCAGCCACAAGCTATTATGGGCTCTAGCATAGTTGACTAAGTCGTGCGAACTCTTATAGTGGTAGACTAGCAGATGTAGGGGATGTAGGTGGTACAGTCTTCCCGATCGTAAGGTGCTAGCACTTCTGAAAGACTATGTCTCGGTCATCCGTTTCTCAAACACCATGCAGTGCGAGATATCCAACGCAGGAGATCGAGTCTTGTGGGGAGAAGTGCGCAAACCTCTGCAGAGTGTATAAACTAATCATGGTTAGCCGTGTCCCCGGTTATGGACATCTTGAGTATCTAGTACTTGGATTATCATGTGAATCTCGTCATGTTACTTTAAATTAAGTTTGTTGGGTTTAATGATGTTACTTAATTGGGATTGAGAATGCTGTCAACCATTCTCAATGTTCAACAACCACCATGATAGTTAAATAAAATCTATTTCTTTGCAGTAGGGAAAAATTGGCTTTTCGCAAAAACCTTATAACCGTAGAGCTTTTCCACCAGCCAAATATGCATGTAGTGATAGCCATTGTTCATCATTCTCTATGGTGTGAATTTGCCAGTACATTCAATGTACTGACCCTTTGTGGCTGCAACGTCTCATGTTGCAGGATTATCTTACGACGAGTAAGTGATACGTTAGGGTTACGATTTATACACTCAACTTTGCCGTTGGTGTTGATGGGAATCCACAACCTTGTTACTTCTGCTATTTTGGATTGAGGTAATAGTATTTACGTTACTTTACACATGTGATTTACCTCTATTATAAATCCTCGAGTACTGTGTGTGTTAGCATACCGATCCAGGGATGACACTTAAGCACAGAGACTTGATCCATTCGGGTTGGGTCGCTACAAGATGGTATCAGAGCACATGTTGACTGTAGGACGTGACCCTGGAAATTGGCAAGCCCATAGGAAAGATTTTTATCTACAACTTCATTTTCAAAAAGATCTTTTCCTCTCTTCTCTTCTGAGCTTATTCAAAAATTCCCTTTAGTGAGACCATACCCCTTTCCCCTTTTGACCACACGAAGATTCGACTGATGAGACCACTCGAAGAAGTACAACATATCGGACAACTAATACCACTTCGGAATGAAGAGTATTTTCTGTGCATCTGAATAATGGAAACTACAACGGTTGAAGACCGAAGACAAGTAGAATTTGAAGGCTCTGAAGAATTCCCAGATTTGTATGACCTAGGAAGGCTACCCTTATGGAACTTGGCAGACTATGGAAGTTGTCAATACCCGAGATCAAGGTGTATTGGAGAAAGACTGAAACAAGGAGCATGATAACTCGAAGTTTTGTCAAAGAAAACCCTAAGGCAGGAGATATCAACTATGGAATGATAGCTCATGGAAATGACAGGAGCAGAAACATGGTTATCCGTGATGTCATCACCCGCTTATGCTATTGTCACCGTGCTGAGTTAAGGATGCATTTCTTCAGAATGGATTTGATGGAAGAAGGCTAATGGAGCACCGATTAGTAAGATGAAGATTTAACCTTAGCCGGTGCATCATCAGGATCTGGAGTCTTACATCAAGAAGTTATGATGGAGCTACAAGATGCTGTATTTTGACAAGGAGCATTTCATGAAGAACTCAGGACCCAAAAGTTGAAAGTAGCCAAGCTAGAGGAGCAAAACCTCGAGATACCGAAGATTCTTCAGGAACTGAAGGACAGTCGGACCAAGGTTCATGCCAAGGATGTCCAAACCCAGAAGTTTGGAATGCAACTCCAGAAATATTAAAGGACGTCATGATAGACTTTGCGACAACAGAAATGACCTGGCAAAAGAACTTGAGAAAGACAAGTATGACCGGAAGAAGCCATTGGAGGCATGAACAAGGCTTGAAGAGTTTGGAGACGTTGAAGATTTATTGACCTTTAGAAGACCAAATCCCTGTTGTATACCTACGTTAGATGCGACATTTGTGAGCTGTCATTTGTTTGATGCTTTTCCTGACAGCCACAAATAAAATCTATCTTTTCAAAACTTTTGTTTGTATTGTGTGTATCTCTCTCTATCTCTCTTATCTCACCCCAAACCCATGGACCCAATAGAGGACGAATGGAGATGAACTCATGTTTTCCTGGACCGATAAGTCAAATGGAGACGGACCGATGGATTCAGAACATGGAGGATCACATGGAGAATAACCCTATAGTTGGAAATGATGTGACCCAGCATGCTCTTTAGTGCTTTGAAAGAGGTGCTGCTACTTGGTGGAGGATATACCAAACCATGAATGGATGGCAAGGAGTAACCACTTGGAGATAATTTAACTTGACTATGCCAAAGCCTCGGTTTGTGTCCCAAAAGTTGAAGCCTTATGGAAAGGGTATGAATAAACCTTGTGCATGTAAGATTTGTGGAGAAATAGGACACACCCATAAAGAACACAAGGATGAATGGCCTAATTGTGAAGGAAGTCACCCAGTTGAAGAATGCCCAATTAGGCAGATTACTTGTTTCTTGTGTGAAGGGACTACCCACTATCCTGCTTAGTGTCACATTTACCCCATGGTACAATGAACCATCCAGCAGAAGAAAGAAGTAATGAAAGGAGCCCTGATGGAAATTTTAGAAGAAGTTGTGATGAAGGAAGATATGGAGGACACACCTAAAGAATACCCGAGTAAACCCTGCACTAAGTCTTGCTATTCATGTGGAGAAGAAGGACACATCTCCCAAAATTGTTTGAATGGGGATCTAGTAGAATTCCCAACAGAGGAAGTAGAATATGACCCACAGGAAATAGAAGCCCTGATTGGAATGGAAAAGTCCAGGAAGAGAAATCGATTGGAGCCCAGGAGGGACCTGAGTCATATCACCTATTACAGGTGCAAGGAGTCAAGGCACTACCTCAACAGTTGCCCAAAAAGGAAACCTCGAGACTTGTCAGAAGTAATATGTTTTAGTTGCAATGGAGTAGGGCACTTTGCCAGAGAATGCCCTAAGGAGAAGGAAACTTGTGCTACATAGTTGAGTTTGCAACAAAAGAAACAGAGTAGTAGAAGTGAGAACATTTTCTTTTATATTGAGGTGTTGAGTTGAGACATGTAATGGAAAAGCGAGAGATTGTAATCATTTGAGAATGAATAAAGTTAGCATCGTTGGTACTGATATGGATTTTATGAGTTGTTACTCTATGAAGAAGGATTTTGACCATTTTGAGGATATGAGAAATATGGTCTATGGAAGATTTGTGCATTTTAAGGGTGGTAGTACCCTGTAAGAACCCTTGACCCCTGGAAAAGATAAGGATACTCCACTGAGTGGATTTCGGACAAAATGAATACGAGTTTTGTCTCGATATGTGTGATACCCCAAGAGTATGTGGGATGAAGTTGGAGACCGTCAGTTGTTTGGACCAAATGTGATCAAGGAGTCAGAAGAGAATGTTAAGTTGATTCGAGATAGACTGAAGGTAGCTCAGTCCAGGCAGAAGAGTTATGCAGACTCAAAAAAAAATGCAAGGAGGTAGCCTATGAAATTGGAGATAGAGCATGTCTTCGTGTGTCCCCTCTGCGAGGAGTTAAACGAATTGGAGTTAAGGGAAAATTAGCCCCGAGATTTGTAGGACATACCGAGTTTTGGAGCATAGGGAGAAGTGGCCAACAAGTTGGAGTCACCCGAAGGAATGTTAGGAGTTCATGATGTGTTTCACGTTTCCCAGTTGAAGAAGTGCCATGCAGAGATGGCCAATATTCCCCTGTAAGAACGCTTGACCCTGGAAAGGATAATGATGTTCCACGAAGTGGAATATGGACTTCATAAGTATAAATTTTATCTCGGTATGTGGGATATCCCACGAGGATGAAGAGATGAATTACTATTGGATATAAAGGAGGTATGATGTTGGAAATATGGATCAAGGGAAATTCCCTGATAAGTCTGAGTAATCATGTCCTAGTTTGGTGCCAATAGAAGGAAGGAAGACACTACAATTGGATGGATTTAAGAATACTAGGAAGTTGGAAGTTGGAATAATGATCAGTTGCCCGATGATAAGTTCAAGGACTACAAGTGATGAGATGGGCCATAACCCACAGGCCCCAGGACCTGCCAAGAAGCAAGCACATTTTTGCTGAAGGAAAAAACCCTGGAAGGAGTTACGACTTATCAACCAACGATTTTATAGGAGTTTACGCAAAACCTGAGAGTGGTGAAGGAACGATAGATGTTTGTTTGGCTTGCAGAATCAATGGATTATTCCGAACGCTGTTCATGGACAAGAGAAATTCTGCAATGCTTGTGAGGATGACCGAGTGTTAGAATGCGAGATTCGCTAAACCGTATACAAGGTAATGATTTGGGTGCCGGATGGATTGATCACCATACCGACTTACTTTCATTATTTGCCTTGCTATATGGGATGGTAAATCTAAGTGACTTACCTATAGTAGAGCGCCGACGATCAAAACCTTGTTTAAGCCTTAGAATGGTATATGTATTTTTCCTTTGTACACGGTAGTTGTTGCCAACCGTAGGTTATACGGTGAGGATCAACCCAGACCCATTTACTGCAGGAGAAACCATAAATGGTTGACCACCATGAGATATCGATAGTTGTTTAGTTTTGGCGCCAGACCTATCAGCTAAGAAGACCCAGTCTCAGAATAACCTTACCAATAGGAAAGGACAGAAGAATTGAGGAAAAGGTTATGCCACTACCGAAAGAGCCAGAGAAGGAATTGTATAGAAGATTTGAGAAGACCGACACTGTCAAGAATAAGGATGGCGTATATGAGTTTTGATGGAACTGTAACGATGCTTCTATGGGTGGTAGCACCCGAGACCCCGGAGACGATCGACGACTTTTGAGAAGACCCCGAACCTAACCTATTTCTTTCTAGCCTCTCCGAATCTCGAGGACGAGATTCATTTTAATGGTGGTAGGTGTGTAACATCCCAAAATACTAAATTTTGGAATGTTATAATAAATAGATAGATTTGATTGATTGTTTGATTGATTGTCTGAAAGTGAGTGAATTCGAAACTTTTTGAAAGTTAAATGAGAGGGAATAAAAGGACTTTCCCAAACTTTCATATTTGCTTTCTGATCTCCGTGAATTCAAATTCTTTTCAACACAAAACCCTGAGAGAAGATGACATGACTTCTTCCATTTAATTAAATGAAAGGGTGTTTGAAAATATTTGAATTTCATTTGGAAATATTTCAATTCTGAAACTTTATGCAACTCAATGATTTTCATGAGAGAAGATAAAATGACTTCTTCAAATTATATGAAATATGAGTTGGGAGTTTCAAAGAATTAAATTCAAAGTTGTTTTGAATTTATTTTCAATTTGGAGTTATTTGAGTTTTATTCAAATTATTTTTCTCCAAAAATAAAATATATGGAAATTAGGGTAACATGATTCCCTACAACAGAAAATTGGAGAGAAATAATTTGAAATCATTTTGGTATTTTTAAAATGATTTTTATTGGATTTTATTAGACCAGTAGCACTCTTTGAATAATTTGAATTTTTCTGGATTTTATTTGACTTTACAAAAATGTTCACGTCGTAGAAAATCTTTTTTTGAAAATTTTGATATATTATATGCCTATGTAATATTTTTAGTTATTTTCGTTTTTGTTATTTTCTTTGTTTGAAAAAAAATCTTTATTTTAAAAAAAGGAACTCTCCGCCGACTGGGCCGAAGCCCACCCAGCCAGCCGAATCGGCCCATGGCCTCTCTCCCCTCGCGAGAACCGCCTCCGCCCCGATCGCCCGATCCCCTCCCGCTCGCCCTGTCTCGCTGATAGCGGGGCCCACGTCTTCTTCTTCCCCACGACAGGCAGGACTCCTGCCCGAGCCCGACGCCGAGCACCGCCGCTCAAATACTCCCAGGGCGCTGTCTCCATGGCCCCTCGCGCAATCCCAACCCCCTATAAATACTTCCCACCTCATCCTCGTCCGATTTTCACAAAAACCTCGATCTACCGTGCCCTAGGGAGTCCTCCCGATCTCGCCGGAGAAGTTTTCTGCCGCCACACGCCATTGCTCGCCGCTGTCACCACCGCGCCTCGTCCCGACGTCCCCGAGTCCCGCCGAGACCACCCCGAACTCGCCTTTCTCCGCCGCGTCCGCCTGACCCCTCCGGCACTTCCGGCGATCGCCGGAGACGTCGCCACCATCGACCACAGGAGCTGACCTCTCCGTCGTCTTCGTCTCACCATCGCGGTAAGCCTCGACCGTCCAATCTAGTTTCGACGCTGTAGATTAGATATGCTAGTTTTTTTTCGTTCTTTCTCTTGCAAACCGTTTTTCTTTAAGTAGTGAACATTCATTGTTTTAGTCTTTACAGCGAACCATTTTGTTACATAAGCTTCTGTAGCGTACGTTCATTCGATAGGATTTTTCTTTTTATTTTAGATTTCGGCCAGGGACCTATCTATGATGATTTCTTTACAAATTAGTCCCTGTTCTTCAAACGGTCATAACTTTTTACTCGTTAGTCCAAATTCAACGAAACCAACGCCCACATCTTCGTTATGATCCCCTCTATCCAGTAATCCAACTCAAACATGTTTTTGAAAGTTTAAAATTTGAATTAGATCAGATTTGAATTCAAACTTCGTTTGATCATAACTTGAGTTTCGTAGCTCCGTTTGAGTTGATTCTTTTTGCAAATCAAAGCTCTTGACATAAACTTTCTGATAAGGCCAAATTCACTTAATTTTGGTACTGTTAGAAATTGTTTTATGTTGCAAGAGTTATTTGCTTGGTTTTGATGTTTTCCGAATCGTCTTCTTCGATCTTTCTGATCTTTTGAGTGATTGCTTATGTGTGGTTACTATTGCTTGCTCACGATAGATTGACCGGAGTGTGACGAGTAGAACTATCAAGAGTTTTGAGTGCGAATGAACTTCATCAATATTGCAGGCAAGTTCACACTTTGATCATATCCCTTTTCATACCCAGTTTTTATGCATTAGTTACAACCCTCAAACATTGCATGAGTAGGATTAATAACATGTGGGTATTGGGAAGTAGTTGATGAGGTAGTACCTATTACCTGTTTATTATCAAACCCTTGGGAGTTACTACTATGTTATGCTTATAGTGCCATGCTATGCTCGTAGACGTGGATCGGGTTTTGAGAGTATTCATGACAGATGTGAGATTGTTAATTAATGGTTTACTTAAGGTGGCAACTTAAACACACATCTGGGTGGATTGAGGCACCTGGTTTTTCTAGGATTGCCTGTCTAGGCACCTGGGTAGACCAGGATTGCCTGTTTTTTATGGACCGCCACCCAGGCTCAAAGGGATCATGAGATTTTCATGCTAGAAACTTCCGTGTGCAGCCACAAGCTATTATGGGCTCTAGCATAGTTGACTAAGTCGTGCGAACTCTTACAGTGGTAGACTAGCAGATGTAGGGGATGTAGGTGGTACGGTCTACCCGATCGTAAGGTGCTAGCACTTCTGAAAGACTATGTCTCGGTCATCCGTTTCTCAAACACCATGTAGTGCGAGAAATCCAACGGAGGAGATCGAGTCTTGTGGGGAAAAGTGCGCAAACCTCTGCAGAGTGTATAAACTAATCATGATTAGCCGTGTCCCCGGTTATGGACATCTTGAGTATCTAGTACTTGGATTATCATGTGAATCTCATCATGTTACTTTAAATTAATTTGTTGGGTTTAATGATGTTACTTAATTGGGATTGAGAATGCTGTCAACCATTCTCAATGTTCAACAACCACCATGATAGTTAAATAAAATTTATTCCTTTGCAGTAGGGAAAAATTGGCTTTTCGCAAAAACCTTATAACCATAGAGCTTTTCCACCAGCCAAATATGCATGTAGTGATAGCCATTGTTCATCATTCTCTATGGTGTGAATTTGCCAGTACATTCAATGTACTGACCCTTTGTGGCTGCAACGTCTCATGTTGCAGGATTATCTTACGACGAGTAAGTGATACGTTAGGGTTATGATTTATACACTCAACTTTGCCGTTGGTGTTGATGGGAATCCACAACCTTGTTACTTCCGCTATTTTGGATTGAGGTAATAGTATTTACGTTACTTTACACATGTGATTTACCTCTGTTATAAATCCTCGAGTACTGTGTGTGTCAGCATACCGATCCAGGGATGACACTTAAGCACAGAGACTTGATCCATTCGGGTCGGGTCGCTACATGGACCTCGCCGCAGCGCGCCCGCGCAGTGGGAGCCGAGCCCCGCCGTCGCCTGCGCCTCCTCCGGCCACTGCCTCGCCCTCCTCGCGCCGGCAAGCTTCGGATCCGGCTCCCTACATCCTCTCCGGCGAGCTACATCGTCTTCCGGCGATCTCCTTGGTTCGCGTGCAAGCGGATCTAGATCTGGATGTTTGGGTTGACTTTCTTTGCCCGAAACCCTAATAATTTGCATATTTCATCATGCTATAACTCCACATCCATAGCTCCGTTTTGGGCATATGGCATATCAAAATGTTCACCTCAGAGAGCACATCATTTCATCTCATTGCATCATTTTCATTTGAGTTCATCTTGATGCCCGAAATGCTGTTAAAAGAGTGCTATTTGAGTTAATTGTCAGATCTGCTGCTCCTATTAGATATTTGTCATTTTTGACATGATTATTGTGTGCATGATATGCCCATGAGCTCTACATATGTTTTGTTAAGAGTTTTTCCATATTTCCAGAGGTGCAACCCATGTATTTTTGTGATGTGTGTGGTGACTAGCACAATCTTGCAAAGTGAGGCACTTGGTAATGCTGATTTCAGGGACTTAGCATTTCCACTAAGTCTTTGACCTGTTTATCTCATATGGCCATATGTTCATGTTGTTTCCTAGTGATCTGTGCCTCTTTTGAGGATGATCAGTAAGGATGTTTTGTTAATCTTGTAGCGCTCTATCCATCCATGTCTTTGTTTGTATTTATGGAGCACCCTAGCTTGAGTCAATCGAGCTCTACTTTTGTCATTTCGTGAATCTGGGCACATTATCTACTTGTTAGCGATTTTGCCGAGGATGTTGTAGTTGATCCGTGCATGCTATGGTATTGTTCTTGCCATGTCTAGCTTGAATTTTGTGTATTCTTGATGGGTGTATGCTTAGATTGTCATGACTTGCTCTGTAGTGAGTGCATCGAGCTCGTAAACATGCCTACTTGATATCTGTTTCAGCATGCTCCAGTTTTCACTAAGTCTGTGATCTGATTATGTTTTTGCCATGTTCACATGCTTGCAATTGTATTTTCTGATCCCTTTTGGCTCAAGGTCACTAAGGGACTTTTGTTAAGCTCTTTGAGTAGCTCCATGCCATGCTTTACTTTGCCATGTTCAGGTCCTGTAGCATATAGTTTTCATGCTCCGAAGAGTGCTAGCTGATCTGAAATTCCAGATAAGTGTTAATTTCACTAAGTCTGAGATCTGTTTACCAAATGCATTTTTGCCATGCTTGTTTGAACCTGTTAATGGATGAATTGGTCGTAGCTCAGTGCTAGACTTTTGTTAAGCTTCATGAATGGATCCCTGCCATGTACTTTGATGCCATGTTTGAGTGATGTAGCATGATCATCTTGTTGCATTTAGATGGCTACTTGCTGTAAATCGCAGAACATGGTCATATTTGAATCGCTTGCCAATTCCAAAATGGAACTCCGATTCCGATGTTCTTTATATTGTTTTCAAGCGATTTCATCTCATATTTCCAGTGGCACACTTGGATTTCCATGTTGAGGCCAGGTTCATGCATCCCTTGTCAAATCTTGGATATGCATCGCATATTGCATCCCGCATAGCATATCATCTTTGCATCATGTTGTTTGAGTTTGCATGTGGTTGATTGTGTCCTTGTTGCTTGTTTGTCTTGTTTGGGTAGAGCCGGGAGACGAGTTCGCTAACGAGGAGCCCGTTGAGTTTGCTTTCGAGGATCCAGTTAACTCTGACAACTTTGCAGGCAAGATGATCATACCCTCGAAATCACTACTATCTTTGCTATGCTAGATGCTTGCTCTTTTGCTATGCCTATGCTACGATGCCTACCACTTGCTTTCAAGCCTCCCAAATTGCCATGTCAAACCTCTAACCCACCATGTCCTAGCAAACCATTGATTGGCTATGTTACCACTTTGCTCAACCCCTCTTATAGCGTTGCTAGTTGCAGGTGAAGTTTGGAGACCGTTCCTTGTTGCAACATTATTTACTTGTTGGGATATCATTATATTGCCATGTTATCTTAAAGCATCTATATACTTGGTAAAGGGTGGAAGGCTCGGCCTCTCGCCTAGTGTTTTGTTCCACTCTTGCCACCCTAGTTTCCGTCATATCGGTGTTATGTTCCCGGATTTTGCGTTCCTTACGCGGTTGGGTTATAATGGGAACCCCTTGATAGTTCGCCTTGATTAAAGCTTTTCCAGCAATGCCCAACCTTGGTTTTACCATTTTCCACCTAGCCTCTTTTTCCCTTGGGTTTCCGGAGCCCGAGGGTCATCTTATTTAACCCCCCCCTGGGCCAGTGCTCCTCTGAGTGTTGGTCCAACTCGTCAGCCGCCGGTGGCTACCAGGGGCAACTCTGGGCTGGCCTTACCGGAAGTTTAGACAATCTGAGTGTGCCCTGAGAAAGAGATATGTGCAGCTCCTATCGGGATTTGTCGGCACATTCGGGCGGTGTTGCTGGATTTGTTTTAACCTATCGAAGTGTCTTGAAGAACCGGGATATCGAGTCTGATCGGAACGTCTTGGGAGGAGGTCTATTCCTTCGTTGATCATGAGAGCTTGTCATGGGCTAAGTTGGGACTCCCCTGCAGGGATTTGAACTTTCGAAAGCCGTGCCCACGGTTATGGGCAGATGGGAATTTGTTAATGTCCGGTTGTAGATAACTTGAACCTTAATTTAATTAAAATGAATCAACTGAGTGTGTTACCGTGATGGCCTCTTCTCGGCGGAGTCTGGGAAGTGGACACGGTGTTGGAGTAATGTTTGCGCAGGTTGCTCTCTAGTTTCTTGCTCGCGCTTTGCCTCCTCTTCTCGCTCTCTTTTGCGAACAGTATAGCCACTATATATGCTAGTCGCTTGCTGCAGCTCCACATATTTTACCTTGCCTTACCTATAAGCTTAAATAGTCTTGATCGCGAGGGTGCGAGATTGCTGAGTCCCTGTGGCTCACAGATTACTTCCAAACCAGATGAAGGGCCTGATGATTCCGCTCTAGGTGACGTGCTTGAGCTCAAGTGGGAGTTCGACGAGGACTCTCAATGATACTACGTGTCTTTCCCTGATGATCAGTAGTGGTGCCCAGTTGGGGTGATCGGGACCGTGTCGCATGTTGGGTTATGTTTTATTTTGGCGCCGTAGTCCAGCCATGAGTGTTTGGATGATGTAATGTTATTTATGCACTTTGATTGACGTGGCGAGTGTAAGCCAACTATGTTATCTCCCCTTTATTATTTATATTACATGGGATGTTGTGAAGATTGCCTAACTTGCGACATTGCTTTCAATGCGGTTATGTCTCTAAGTCGTGCCTTGACACGTGGGAGCTATAGCCGCATCGAGGGCGTTACAAGTTGGTAATCAGAGCCTTCCCCGACCTTAGGAGCCCCATTGCTTGATCGTTTCTAGCGGCCGAGTTGTGTCTAGAAAAATGTTTTAAGTCATTTAGGAATTATATATCGGAGAGTTTAGGAATTCTTTTTACTTCCCAGTCGCCTCATCGCTCTGGTAAGGCATCCTGACATAGAGTTTTGACTCTTCTCTTCTCAAATTTCACTAAAAAAAATTTAGGATCACGCGGGTATCTTGGAATCGTTCCGATGGTTTTATGACGAGAACATTGTCTTGGTGCCTCCTGTCAGGGGTTTTGTGGAAGTGTCCCGGGGAGTTGAGCTCTGAGGTGTTGTCGTCATAATTTTATCGTTGCAGTTCTGGAATACCTGAGTTTAGTACGCTGACATCGAAAATCTCTTTTATGCAGTTCGTTGGTGAGATAACCTCGACGCCACCCAGTACTAGGGCGGGAGTTCGGGAGTATCGCCATAACTTGTATAACATATGCTTTTCGAAGGTTGAGGTAGATGGTTTCCGAAGTTTTTCTCAGTTATGTGTTGAAGGATGGATACAGCTGGATGTAGGATTTGCTAGATTTGGGTGAGATATTATGCTTCCCCTGTATCCCCAACACCTGATTGCATAACCGGAAAGGTTCGGGAGTTTCATAGGTGGGAATTCTCGTAGCTCTAGTTCTTCTTCCACGGATATTTGGTTTGAGATTGGGATTTATTACCGAGTATTCGTTCTTGATCCGTACCTTGTTGATTTGTTTCTCTATCTAAATTCTAAGTGGCTTCTCAATTTATGGATATGTGACCATTTCAAGAGGAATGCATTCATTCATTTGGTTCGGATGTGAAGACTTTATGTTGCAATTTTCATTCCGTTGGATTCATCTTCATTTTATCTGTCAATGTGCTAACGGTGGTCAACCTCTTTAGGATGGCTCCCGCTAAGAGCACCAATCAGAATCAGAATCAAGATCCGCCACCACCTCCACCTCCTCCGGAGGCATGGCAAGCTATGATGGCCGCAACCAATGCAAACACACAGTTGATCATGCAAATTCTTCAAGAGCGCAATCAAGCGAACCAAGGCAACAATCAGAATCACTTTGCTACACTCAACCAGTTCCTTGCTAACGGGCTAAAGACTTTCAGCAATTGTGTTGAGGCTACTAATGCTGACGATTGGCTCGTGGATCTGTGCAAGCATTTCGAGTGCAGTAACATCAGGCCTGAGGACTTCATCAAGTTCTCTTCCTTCCAACTCAAAGATCAAGCTGCAGAATGGTTTCAGCAGTACAAGAATTCCAGAGGTGGACGTGTGATCACTTGGGATGAATTCCGTCAAGACTTCAAAGCTCTCCATATCCCTGAGAGCGTGGTTGAAAGCAGGCGTGAGGAATTCCGCAACCTGAAGCAAGGCTCTTTGTCTGTCTATGACTACAACAAGTTGTTCCAGAAGCTTGCCCGCTTTGCTAAGCAGGACGTACCTGATGAGAAGAGCATGATATACCAGTTCAGTGGTGGTCTTAGAGAAGAAATTCAGCTAGCTCTTGTTCTCTTTGAGCCCTTGAGGTACGATGAGTTCTACAACATGACATTGAAGCAAGGGGCCGCTCAACTGAGGTGTGATGCTTCCAAGAAGTGAGTCAGAGATGTTACTCCTTCTTCCTCTACTCAAGTGGCCAAGCAGCAGAAGTATTGGCTTCCTCCTCCTCCGTTTTGTGAGCCGTATCAGAAGAGCAAAGGTGGAAGTGGATCTTCCCACCCACCCAACCCTGGCTTTCAGAACAAGACTTCGTCTCAAGCTCCAAGATCGAGTGCTCCGTATCACCGTCCGCTTTCAGAGGTCACGTGCAACAAGTGCCAACAAAAGGGTCACTATGCCAACAAGTGTTTCAACCAGAGGCGTCTCCTCCTCCTCCTCCTGTGAATCGGTAAGTACAACTGTGGTCAAGCATAACCCCATGTACGCCAAGGTCAATATGGTGAATGCAGCTCAGGCAGATGATTCATCAGATGTCATCATGGGTAACCTTCCTGTTAATGATGTTCCCGCAAAAGTTCTTTTTGACACTGGTGCATCACATTGTTTTATCTCGAGACCTTTTGCATCTAAGCATGGTTGGTTTTCTCAATTCATGCATAAACTGTTAGCAGTTGTCTCTCCGAGTAGATGTTTGCTCGCTAACTACGAGGTTCCGGATATTTCTATCTCGATGGGTGATTTCAAGTTTCTGGCTTCTCCAATGATCCTTGGTAACTCGGATATTGATCTTATTCTCGGAATGGATTGGCTTTCTAAGCACAAGGCACATCTTGATTGTGCAGCCAGGCAGATTCAATTGACTCATTCGACTGAGGATATAATTGTCTTCGCCGCTCGTGATAATACCATCCATCTGTTTTCTCTCAATGAGAAGGGTGAACTGGATGCTATCTCGCAAATTCCAGTCGTTTGCGAATATCAAGACGTCTTTCCAGAAGAGCTTCCAGGAATGCCTCCGCACCAGCCAGTTGAATTCGTCATCGATCTTGAGCCTGGCACGGAACCAGTGTGCAAGCGTCCTTACAAGCTCGGACCTGAAGAGTTGAAGGAGCTGAAGAAGCAACTCGATATTCAAGAGAGAATGGGTCTCATCCGGCCTAGTTCTTCTCCATGGGGTTGTGGTGTTCTTTTTGTGAAGAAGAAGGTGGAACGGACCGACTTTGTGTTGATTACCGTCCATTGAACAAGAAGACCATCAAGAACAAATACCCACTTCCCAACATCAACGAGCTGTTCGAACAACTCAAAGGTGCCCAAGTATTCTCCAAGCCTGATCTCCGTATGGGTTATCATAAGATTCAAATTCATGAACAAGATATTCCCAAGACGGCTTTCAGGACAAGCCATGGTTCATATGAATACACTGTCATGTCTTTTGGCCTCGTCAACGCTCCTCCGACGTTCTCTCGCATGATGAACTTCATCTTCAACGCCTACACCAATGACTTCATTTTGGTCTATCTCGATGACATTCTGGTTTTCTCGAAGAACAAGGAAGATCATGCCAAGCACTTGCGTTTGGTGCTTCATAAGCTGAGGGAACACCAGTTCTACGCCAAGTTCTCCAAGTGCGAATTTTGGCTCGATGAGGTTCTTTATCTTGGACACATCATCTCTGTCAAGGGCATTCGGTGAATCCTGAGAAGGTGTCTGCAATTGTGAATTGGGAACCTCCTCAGAACGTGAAGCAACTCCGTAGCTTCCTCGGTCTTGCAAGCTATTGCCGAAGATTCATTGAAAACTTTTCTAAGATTGTGAATCCTCTCTCAAATCTTCTCCAAAAGCACGTCAAGTACGTTTGGTCTCCGGAGTGTGACATTGCTTTCAACACGTTGAAAGAGAAATTGGTCACCGCTCTAGTTCTGACTCCGCCTAATGAATCCAAGCCATACGAGGTCTTTTGTGATGCCTCTCTCCAAGGTCTTGATGCAGTGTTGATGCAAGACAAGAAAGTTGTCGCTTATACCTCTCGCCAATTGAAGCCCAATGAAAAGAACTACCCCACTCATGATCTCGAGTTGGCGGCAGTTGTGCATGCTCTCTTGACTTGGAGACATCTCTTATTGGGAAGAAAAGTGGACATCTTCACTGACCGCAAGAGTCTCAAGTACATCTTCACTCAGCCTAATCTCAACCTCAGGCAGACTCGATGGGTCAAAATGATTCAAGAGTATAATCTGAGTATCAAGTATACTCCAGGCAAGACCAATGTGATTGCTGACGCATTGAGCAGGAAGGCTTATTGCAACAGTCTGATTCTCAAGCCTTATCAACCCGAGCTTTGTGAAGCTTTATGCAAACTCAATCTGCAAGTTGTTCCTCAAGGTTTCCTCGCCAACCTTCAAGTCTCTCCTACCTTGGAAGACCAGATTCGCCAAGCCCAGCTTCTTGATGCTATGGTGAAAAAGGTGAAGATTGGGATTGCCAAGAGTCAACCCAAGTACAAGTGCTACCGCCTTGATGACAAGGATACTCTCTTCTTTGAGGATCGTATTGTTGTGCCCAAAGGTGACCTTCGTAAAGTGATCACGAACGAGGCTCACAATTCTCTCCTCTCCATCCACCCTGGGAGCACGAAGATGTATCAGGACCTCAAGTAGGATTATTGGTGGACTCGAATGAAGCGCGAGATTGGTCAATTCGTGAATGAGTGTGATGTCTGCAGAAGAGTAAAAGCAGAACACCAAAGGCCAGCTGGTCTCCTCCAACCTCTTGCCATTCCAGAATGGAAGTTTGACCACATTGAGATGGACTTCGTGACTGGGTTTCCAAAGTCCAAACGTGGCAATGATTCTATATTCGTTGTTATCAACAAACTCACTAAAGTGGCTCAGTTTCTGCCTATCAAAGAGTCAATCACTGCAGCTCAATTGGCGGAACTCTATACCTCTCGGATTGTCTCTCTGCACGGTATTCCACAAGTGATCTCTTCAGACTGTGGCGGCATCTTTACCTCCAAGTTTTGGGATTCTTTTCAAAAGGCCATGGGCACTAACATCCGCTTCAGCACAGCTTTCCATCCTCAAACTAGCGGTCAAGTTGAGCGTGTCAATCAGATTCTTGAAGATATGCTCAGGGCTTGTGTCATCTCCTTCGGCATGAAGTGGGAGGATTGTCTTCCATATGCTGAATTCTCCTACAACAACAGTTTTCAAGCAAGTTCAGGAAAGGCCCCATTTGAAATTCTGTATGGCAGGAAGTGCCGCACCCCTCTCAACTGGTCTGAAACCGGTGAACGTCAGCTTTTGGGTAATGACTTAATCACAGAGGCAGAGGAAATGTGCAAAGTCATTCGTGATAACCTCAAAGCAGCCCAATCCCGCCAGAAGAGCTACTATGATAGTAAGCACCATGATTTGGCTTTCCAGATCGGAGATCATGTTTACCTCCACGTCTCTCCTATGAAAGGTACTCGTCGCTTCGGTATCAAAGGGAAGCTTGCTCCCAGATATGTGGGACCTTTCAAGATTATCAGCAAGAGAGGTGACCTCGCCTATCAACTCGAGCTTCCTTCAAACTTTGCAAATGTTCATGATGTGTTCCATGTCTCTCAGCTTCAAAAGTGCTTCAAGACTCCTGACCGCACCGTCAACTTCGAGGACATTGAGCTCCAAGAAGATCTTTCTTATCGTGAGCACCCAGTGGCTTTTCTTGAAGAGACTGAACGCAAGACTCGCAACAAGTCAATCAAATTCCTCAAAGTCAAGTGGTCACACCATTCCAACTGTGAAGCTACCTGGGAACGCGAGGATCACCTCCGTTCTGAGTACCCGGCGTTCTTTCAGTCCTAGATCTCGGGTCGAGATCCTTTCGTAGTGGTGGAGTGTTGTAACACCCTGGATATGATTTACCCAATTTGTACTCCAACTCTTGCCGTTTCCGGCGTTAAGTTATTTTATTTTCTCGGGTTCGGGTCTTTGTCTCCGTGTGTTGTTATTGTTGCCATGCATATCATATCATGTCATCATGTGCATTGCATTTGCATACGTGTTCGTCTCATGCATTCGAGCATTTTCACCATTGTTCGTTTTGCATTCCGGTGCTTCGTTCTCCTCCGGTGGTCATTTCTACCTTTCTTTCGTGTGTGGGGATTAAACATTTCCGGATTGGACCGAGACTTGCCAAGCGGCCTTGGTTTACTACCGGTAGACCGCCTGTCAAGTTTCGTACCATTTGGACTTCGTTTGATACTCCAACAGTTAACCAACGGACCAAAAAGGCATCGTGTGTGTTGCAGCCCAACACCCCTCCATGTTGGTCCAAAACCCACCTAAACCTTCTCCATCATCAGATCAACAATATGTCATCCACATATACTTATCAGAAATATTGTAGTGCTCCCACTCACTTTCTTGTAAATACAAGTTTCTAGCAAACATTGTATAAACCTAAAAGCTTTGATCACTCCATCAAAGCATATATTCTGCCTCCGAGATGCTTGCTCTAATCCAAAGAAGGATCGCTGGAGCCAGCATACCTTTTAGCATCCTTAGGATCGACAAAACCTTTTATTGTATCACATACAACCTTTTCTTACGAAAACTGGTAAGAAAACTTGTTTTGACATCCATCTGTAAGATTTCATAATCGAAAAATACAGCTAATGCTAACATGATTCTGACGGACTTAAGCATCGCTACGGGTGCGAAATTCTCATCGTAGTCAACTCCTTGAACTTGTGAAAAGACTCTTTCCCACAAGTCAAGCTTCATAGACGGTAACATTACCACCCATGTCCGTCTTCTTCTTAAAGATCCATTTATCTCAATGGCTTGCCGATCATCGGGCAAGTCCACCAAAGTTCCTACTTTGTTCTAATACATGGATCCTATCTCAGATTTCATGGCTTCTAACCATTTGTCAGAATACAGGCCCACCATCGCTTCTCCATAGCTCGTAGGTTCATTGTTGTCTAACAACATGATATCTAAGATAGGATTACCGTACCACTCAGGAGTAGTACATATCCTTGTCGACCTACGAGGTTCGATAGCAACTTGATCTGAAGCTTCATGATCACTATCATTAACTTCCTATTCAACAGATGTAGGCACCACAGAAAACATCTTTCTGTGTTGCATCACTCTCTGGTTGAAGTAAAGGTTTGACAACCTCATCAAGTTCTATCTTCCTCCCACTTAATTCTTTCGAGAGAAACTCCTTCTCGAGAAAGGACCCGTTCTTAGCAACAAACAATTTGCCCTCGGATCTGAGATAGAAGGTGTAACCAACTGTCACCTTTGGGTATCCTATGAAGATGTGTTTGTCCGCTTTGGGTTTGAGCTTCTCCGGCTGAATCCTTAAGCATCGCAGCCCCAAACATTAAGAAGTGACAACTTTGGTTTCTTGCCAAACCAATGTCCACACGATGTCGTTTTAACGGACTTAGATGGTGTCCTATCTAAAGTGAATGCAGCTGTCTCTAACGCATAACCTCAAAATGAATACGGTAGATTGGTAAAAGACATCATAGATCGCACCATATCTCATAGAGTTCGATTACGACGTCCGGACACACCATTACCTTGTGGTGCTCCAGGTGGCTTCAACAGTAAAACAATTCCACAATGTCTTAAGTGATTGTCAAACTCATAACTCAGAAAATCCCCTTTTGATCAGATCGTAGGAACATGATCTTATTGTTATCATGATTCTTAACTTCACTCTGAAATTGCTTGAACTTTTCAAACATTTCAGACTTGTGCTTCATTAAGTTGATATACCTATATCTACCCAAATCGTCAGTGAAGATGAGAAAATAGCGATATCCACCGCACGCTTCAATTCTCATTGGATCACATGCATCAGCATGCATGATTTCCAACAAGTCACTTGCCCGTTTCACTGTACCTGAAAATGGGGTCTTAGTCATCCTGCCCATGAGGTATGGCTCGCATGTGTCAAGCGATTCAAAAATCAAGTGACTCCAAACATCCATCGACATGGAGTTTCTTCATGCATCTTACGCCAATATGACCTAAGCAGCAGTGCCACAAGAAAGTGGTACTATCATTATTAACTCTACATCCTTTGGCGTGAACATGTGTATTACCACGACCGAGATTCAATGAACCATTCACATAGGGTGCGTGACCATGAAAGGTATTATTCATGTAAACAGAATAACCATTATTCTCTAATTTAAATGAATAACCGTATTGCAATGAACATGATCTAATCATATTCATGCTCAACGTAGACACCTGATAACATTTATCTAGGTTCAATACTAATCCCGAAGGCAGATGGAGCGTGTGATGGTGATCTCATCAACTTTGGAAACACTTCCAACACACATCATCACCTCGCCCTTAGCTAGTCTCCGTTTAGTCCGTAGCTTTTTCTTCAAGTCACCAATAATAGCAACTGAACCAGTATCCAATACCCAGGTGCTACTAGGAGTACTAGTGAGGTACACATTAATAACACGTATATACTTTGTTGAAGTTGCCAGCCTTCTTATCTATCATACATTTTGGGTAATTCCGCTACCAGTGACTGTTCCCCTTACAATAGAAGCACTCAGTCTCGGCTTTGGGTTCAACCTTGGGTTCCTTCACTGGAGCGGCAACTGGTTTGCCATCCATGAAGTTTCCCTTCTAGCCCTTGCCCTTCTTGAAACCAATGGTCTTGTTAAACCATCAACACTTGATGCTCCTTCTTGATTTCTACCTTTTACGGTCTTAAGCACCGCGAACAGCTCCGGGATCAACTCCATCCCTTGCATGTCATAGTTCATCACGAAGATCTAGTAGCTTAGTGATAGTGGCTAGAGAACTCTATCAATCACTATCTTATCTGGAAGTTTAACTCCCACTCGATTTAAGTGATTGTAGCACCCAGACATTCTGAGCACATGCTCACCAGTTGAGCTATTCTCCTCCATCTTGTTGGCTAAAGAATTTGTCAGAGGTCTCACACCTCTCAACACAGGCATGAGCCTGAAATCCCAATTTCAGCTCTTGGAACATCTCATATGTCTTATGTCGTTCAAAACGTCATTGGAATCCCGATTCTAAGCCGTAAAGTATGGTGCACTAAACTATCAAGTAGTCATCAGGATGTGTCTATCAGGTGTTCACAACATCCACAGACGATGTTGTAGGGGTTTGCACATCGAGCGGTGCATCAAAGACATAAGCCTTCTGTGTAGCAGTGAGGACACTCCTCGGACTACGGACCTAGTCCGCATCATTGCTTACAATATCATTCAACTTAATCTTTCTCTAGGAACGTATTGAAACAGGGAGCTACAACGTGAGCTATTTATCTACAACATATTTGCAAAGACAATTTAGACTATGTTCATGATAATTGAGTTCATCTAATCAAATTATTTAATGAACTCCCACTCAGATAGACATCCCTCTAGTCATCTAAGTGAAACATGATCCGAGTCAACTAGGCCGTGTCCGATCATCACGTGAGACGGACTAGTCAACATCGGTGAACATCTTCATGTTGATCGTATCTTCTATACGACTCATGCTCGACCTTTCGGTCTTCCGTGTTCCGAGGCCATGTCTGTACATGCTAGGCTCATCAAGTCAACCTAATTGTATTGCGTGTGTAAATCTGGCTTACACCCGTTGTATTCGAACGTTAGAATCTATCACACCCAATCATCACGTGGTGCTTCGAAACAACGAACCTTCGCAACGGTGCACAGTTAGGGGGAACACTTTCTTGAAATTATTACGAGGGATCATCTTATTTAAGCTACCGTCATTCTAAGAAAATAAGATGTAAAACATGATAAACATCACATGCAATCAAATAGTGACATGATATGGCCAATATCATTTTGCTCCTTTTGATCTCCATCTTCGGGGCTCCATGATCATCGTTGTCACCGGCATGACACCATGATCTCCATCATCGTGTCTTCTTGAAGTTGTCTTGTCATCTATTACTTCTACTACTATGGCTAACGTTTTAGCAATAAAGTAAAGTAATTACATGAGTTTATGTTGACACGCAGGTCATAAATAAATTAAGACAACTCCTATGGCTCCTGCCGGTTGTCATACTCATCGACATGCAAGTCGTGATTCCTATTACAAGAACATGATCAATCTCATACATCACATATATCATTCATCACATCCTTTTGCCCATATCACATCGCAAGGAATATGCTGCAAAAACAAGTTAGACGTCCTCTAATTGTTGTTGCAAGTTTTTACGTGGCTGCTATAGGTTTCTAGCAAGAACGTTTCTTACCTACGCGAAAACCACAATGTGATATGCCAATTTCTATTTACCCTTCATAAGGACCCTTTTCATCAAATCCGATCCGACTAAAGTGGGAGAGACAGACACCCGCTAGCCACCTTATGCAATTAGTGCATGTCAGTCGGTGGAACCAGTCTCACGTAAGAGTACGTGTAAGGTCGGTCCGGGCCTCTTCATCCCACGATGCCGCCGAATCAAGATAAGACTAGTAACGGCAAGTAAATTGACAATATCGACGCCCACAACTGCTTTGTGTTCTACTCATGCATAGAAACTATGCATAGACCTAGCTCATGATGCCACTGTTGGGGAACGTAGCAGAAATTTAAAATTTTCTACGCATCACCAAGATCAATCTATGGAGTAATCTAGCAACAAGGGGAAGGAGAGTGCATCTACATACCCTTGTAGATCGCTAAGCGGAAGCATTCAAGTGAACGGGGGTGATGGAGTCGTACTCGTCATGATCCAAATCACCGATGATCCTAGTGCCGAATAGGCGGCACCTTCGCGTTCAACACACGTACAGCCCGGTGACGTCTCCTACGCCTTGATCCAGCAAGGGGAGAAGGAGAGGTTTGGGAAGACTCCATCCAGCAGTAGCACGACGGCGTGGTGGTGGTGGAGGAGCGCGGGACTCCAGCAGGGCTTCGCCAAGCACTACGAGAGATGAGGAGGGAGAGGGGTAGGGCTGCGCCAATAGGGGAGGAACTTCATCTGTTGGGCTGCCCCTTTGCCTCCACTATATATAGGGGGAGTGGGAGGGCTGCGCCCCCACCTAGGGTTTCCTCCCTAGGGGTGGCGGCAGCCCTAGATCCCATCTAGGGTGGCGGCCAAAAGGGGGAGAGGGGGAGGCGCACCTGAGGTGGGCCTTAGGGCCCATCTGCCCTAGGGTTTGCCCCCCTCCCCTCTTGGAGGCGCCTTGGGCCTTGGTGGGAGGCACCCCAGCCCACCTAGGGGCTGGTCCCTTCCCACTATTGGCCCATGTAGGCCTCTGGGGCTGGTGGCCCCACCTGGTGGACCCCCGGACCCCTCCTATGGTCCCGGTACACTACCGGTGATGCCCGGAACACTTCCGGTGGCCAAACCATACTTCTTGTATATTAATCTTTACTTCTGGACCATTCCGGAACTTCTCGTGACATCCGAGATCTCATCCGGGACTCCGAACAACATTCGGTAACCACGTACATACTTTCCCTATAACCCTAGCGTCATCGAACCTTAAGTGTGTAGACCCTACGGGTTCGGGAGTCATGCAGACATGGCCAAGACAACTCTCCGGTCAATAACCAACAGCGGGATCTGGATACCCATGTTGGCTCCCACATGCTCCACGATGATCTCATCGGATGAACCACGATGTCAAGGATTTAATCAATCCCGTATACAATTCCCTTTGTCTAGCGGTACTATACTTGCCCGAGATTCGATCGTCGGTATCCCGATACCTTGTTCAATCTCATTACTGGAAAGTCTCTTTACTCTTTCAGTAACACATCATCCCGTGATCAACTCCTTGGTCACATTGTGCACATTATGATGATGTCCTACCGAGTGGGCCCAGAGATACCTCTCCGTTACACGGAGTGACAAATCCCAGTCTCGATTCGTGCCAACCCAACAGACACTTTCGGAGATAACTGTAGTGTACCTTTATAGCCACCCAGTTACGTTGTGATGTTTGGCACACCCAAAGCACTCCTACGGTATCCGGGAGCTGTAGAATCTCATGGTCTAAGGAAATGATACTTGACATTAGAAAAGCTTTAGCATACGAACTACACGATCTTTGTGCTAGGCTTAGGATTGGGTCTTGTCCATCACATCATTCTCCTAATGATGTGATCCAGTTATCAACGACATCCAATGTCCATGGTCAGGAAATCCTAACCATCTATTGATCAACGAGCTAGTCAACTAGAGGCTTACTAGGGACATGGTGTTGTCTATGTATCCACACATGTATCTGAGTTTCCTACCAATACAATTATAGCATGGATAATAAACGATTATCATGAACAATGAAATATAATAATAACTAATTTATTATTGCTTCTAGGGCATATTTCCAACATGATGATCATAATTTTCTAGAGCATTGTCCCAAGTGAGGAATACATGAAAAAAGAGAGAAAGGCCATAAAAAAGAGAAGGTCCAAAAAAAGAGAAAGGCCATAAAAAAGAGAAGGCCCAAAAAAAAGAAAAAAATGAGAGAAAAAGATAGAAGGGACAATGTTACTATCCTTTGCCACACTTGTGCTTCAAAGTAGCACCTTAATCTTCATGTTAGAGAGTCTCTTGTTTTGTCACTTTCATATACTAGTGGGAATTTTTCATTATAGAACTTGGCTTGTATATTCCAACAATGGGCCTCCTCAAGTGCCCTAGGTCTTCATGAGCAAGCACATTGGATGCACACCCACTAGTTTCTATTGTTGAGCTTTCATACATTTATAGCTCTAGTGCATCCGTTGCATGGCAATCCCTACTCCTTGAATTAACATCAATAGGTGGGCATCTCCATAGCCCATTGATTAGCTTCGTTGATGTGAGACTTTCTCTTTTTTTGTCTTCTCCACATAACCCCCCTCATTATATTCTATTCCACCCATAGTGCTATGTCCATGGCTCGCACTCATATATTGCGTGAACGTTTATAGGTTTGAGATTACTAAAGTATGAAACAATTGCTTGGCTTGTCATCGGGGTTGTGCATGATGAGAGCATTCTTGTGTGACGAAAATGAAACATGACTAAACCATATGATTTTGTAGGGATGAACTTTCTTTGGCCATGTTATTTTGAGAAAACATAATTGCTTAGTTAGTATGCTTGAAGTATTATTATTTTTATGTCAGTATGAACTTTTGCCTTAAATCTTTTGGATCTGAATATTCATACCACAATTAAGAAGAATTACATTAAAATTATGCCAAGTAGCACTCCACACCAAAAATTCTGTTTTATCATTTACCTACTCAAGGACGAGCAGGAATTAAGCTTGGGGGTGCTTGATACGTCTCCAACGTATCTATAATTTTTTATTGCTCCATGCTATATTATCTACTGTTTTGGACATTATTGGGCTTTATTATCCACTTTTATATTATTTTTGGGACTAACCTATTAACCGAAGGCCCAGCCCAGAATTGCTGTTTTTGCCTGTTTTAGGGTTTCGAAGAAAAGGAATATCAAACGGAGTCCAAACGGAATGAAACCTTCGGGAACATGATTTTCTCAACAAACAAGAACCGGGAGACGTGGACCCTACGTCAAGAAAGAAAAGAGGAGGCCATGAGGTAGGGGGCGCGCCTACCCCCCCCCCCTCCCCAGGCGCGCCCTCCACCCTCGTGGGCCCCCTGTTGCTCCACCAGCGTACTCCTTCCTCCTATATATACCTACGTACCCCCAAACTATCAGATATGGAGCCAAAACCCTAATTCCGCCGCCGCAACTTTCTGTATGCACGAGATCCCATCTTGGGGCCTGTTCCGGAGCTCCTCCGGAGGGGGCATCGATCACGGAGGGCTTCTACATCAACACCATAGCCCCTACGATGAAGTGTGAGTAGTTTACCTTAGACCTACGGGTCCATAGTTAGTATCTAGATGGCTTCTTCTCTCCTTTTGGATCTCAATACAATGTTCTCCCCCTCTCTTTTGGAGAACTATTCGATGTAATCTTATTTTTGCGGTGTGTTTGTTGAGACCGATGAATTGAGGGTTTATGATCAAGTCAATCTATGAATAATATTTGAATCTTCTCTGAATTCTTTTACGTATGATTGGTTATCTTTGCAAGTCTCTTCGAATTATCAGTTTGGTTTGGCCTACTAGATTGATCTTTCTTGCAATGGGATAAGTGCTTACCTTTGGGTTCAATCTTGCGGTGTCCTTTCCCAGTCATAGTAGGGGCAACAAGGCACGTATTGTATTATTGCCATTGAGGATAACAAGATTGGGTTTTCTTCATATTGCATGAGTCTATCCCTCTACATCATGTCATCTTGGTTAAGGTGTTACTCTGTTTTTAACTTAATACTCTAGATACATGCTAGATAGTGATCGATGAGTGGAGTAATAGTAGTAGATGCAGGCAGGAGTCGATCTACTTGTCTCAGACGTGATGCCTATATACACGATCATACCTAGATATTCTCATAACTATGCTCAATTCTGTCAATTGCTCAACAGTAATTTGTTCACCCACCGTAGAATACTTATGCTCCCGAGAGAAGCCACTAGTGCAACCTATGGCCCCCAGGTCTATCTTCATCATATTAATCTCCTACTACTTAGTTATTTACTTTGTTATTTTCTTTGCCTTTATTTTACTTTGCATCTTTATCACAAAAATACCAAAAATATTATCTTATCAGATCTCACTCTCGTAAGTGGCCTTATAGGGATTGACAACCCCATTTGCGTTGGTTGCGAGGATTTATTTGTTTTGTGCAGGTACGAGGGACTCGCGCATAGCCTCCTACTGGATTGATACCTTGGTTCTCAAAAACTGAGGGAAATACTTACGCTACTTTGCTGCATCATCCCTTCCTCTTCGGGGAAAACCAACGCAATGCTCAAGAGGTACCAGCGATAAATTAAGACCGTGTATTTCTTCAATAGGAGGTAAATTCTTAACATCTTCAGCTTTAATACCTTTTTCTTTCATAGATTTCTTTGCCTCTTGCATATCTTCAGGACTGAGAAATAGAACACATCTCTTCTTCGGAGTTGGTTTAGGAATAGGCTCAGGAAGTGCCCAATTATTTTCATTTGTCAACATATTATTCAATAGAATTTCAGCTTCATCCGGTGTTCTTTCCCTGAAAACAGAACCAGCACAACTATCCTGGTAATCTCTGGAAGCATCAGTTAGTCCATTATAAAAGATATCAAGTATTTCATTTTTCTTAAGAGTATGATCAGGCAAAGCATTAAGTAACTTGAGAAGCCTCCCCCAAGCTTGTGGGAGACTCTCTTCGTCAATTTGCACCAAATTATATATATATATCCCTTAAGGCAGCTTGTTTCTTATGAGCAGGGAAATATTTAGCAGAGAAGTAATAAATCATATCCTGGGGACTACGCACAAAACCAGGATCCAGAGAATTAAACCATATCTTAGCATCACCCTTTAATGAGAACGGAAATATTTTAAGGATATAAAGCTAACGAGTTCTCTCATCTTTAATGAACAGGGTGTCAATATCATTTAATTTAGTAAGATGTGCCACAACAGTTTCAGATTCATAGCCATGAAAAGGATCAAATTCAACCAAAGTAATTATATCAGGATCAACAGAGAATTCATAATCCTTATCAGTAACACAGATAGGTGAAGTAGCAAAAGCAGGGTCAGGTTTCATTCTAGCATTAAGAGATTGCTGCTTCCATTTAGCTAATAACCTCTTGAGTTCGTATCTATCTTTGCAAGCTAAAATAGCTAGAGCATCTTCTTTTTCAAAAACATAACCCTCGGGAACAACAGGTGATTCATATTCATTAGAGGGAGAGTCTTCATCATCACTTTCATCAATATTATCAAATTCAATATTTCCATTCTCTCTAACCCTAGCAATTTGTTCATCAAGAAATTCACCAAGTGGCACAGTTGTATCAAGCATAGAAGTAGTTTCATCATAAGTATCATGCATAGCATAAGTGGCATCATCAATAACATGCGACATATCAGAACGAATAGCAGAAGCAGCTTTAGGTATCGCAAGCTTACTCAAAACAGAAGGTGAATCAAGTGCAGAGCTAGATGGCATTTCCTTACCTCCCCTCGTAGTTGAGGGGTAAATCTTGGTTTTTGGATCTCTCAAGTTCTTCATAATGATAAGAAGATATAAATCCCAAGTGACTCAAAGAATAGAGCTATGCTCCCCGGCAACGGCGCCAGAAAATAGTCTTGATAACCCACAAGTATAGGGGATCGCAATAGTTTTCGAGGGTAAAGTATTCAGCCCAAATTTATTGATTCGACACAAGGGGAGCCAAAGAATATTCTCAAGTATTAGCAGCTGAGTTGTCAACTCAACCACACTTGGAAACTTAATATCTGCAGCAAAGTATTTAGTAGCAAAGTAATATGATAGTAGTGGTAACGGTAGAAAAAGGTAACAGTAGCAAAAGTAATGTTTTTGGTATTTTGTAGTGACGATAGCAATAGCAACGGAAAAGTAAATAAGCGAAGAACAATATATGGAAAGCTCGTAGGGCATGGATCGGTGATAGATAATTTGTCAGGACCCCGACTCAATGCCACATCGATCTAGCATGTAACACCTCATATCACTTTGCGGCCTCACGCACGGTATTCCCACGGGTGTCGCATTACCTTTGCCCGGGACCGTTTGCGCCTTTTGGCACACGTATATGACAGTGTCGCTAGCATCCATATGATAAGGAGCCCGGGCTGACATGGCTAGTCGTAAACCCAAAGCGGCACAGACTTACAGGGACAGGCATCCATGACCCAGCATCGAACGTGTCGGTCATCAGCGAGTGAATCCAGGTTGTAGCACTGGGCTAGCAGGACTCCGGTATTCACCGCGTGACATTTCCCCGAAGGGACAGACACAGGAACGAAGAAGGACACATGCCGGCCAGCCTAAGTGTTCCGGAGCAGTAGCAAGCTACCATGGCTCGGTGGAAACACTAGGAGACATTTCCCCGTAAGAGAGGCTACTAAAGATAAACAACTAGATGGTCAGATCCCACACATACCAAGCATTTCAATAGCATACACACAATATGCTCGATATGTGCAAATACAACATGGCATCACAACATGACTCTATGACTCAAGTAATCTATTCAGAGCATACAAGTCAAAGCACAAGCGGAAGCTATCATGTCTGAGTACAGACAACTATAAATGAAAAAGGCTGAGAAGCCTGACTATCTATCAGATCCTGCCGAGGGCACAAGATCGTAGCTGAGGTATCAAGATAAACGTCGAAGACCACGCGAAAATACTAGTGAGACTGAAGTCTCTCTGCAAAAACATAAAATAGGCAAACGTGAGTACAAATGTACCCAGCAAGACTTACATCAGAACTATCTACATATGCATCATTATCAACAAAGGGATGGTGGGGTTTAACTGCAGCAAGCCAGCTTTGACTCGGTGGCTATCCTGAACTACGACTGCGAGTAACTTTTTTGAGGTGGCGCACACGAGTCCACATATTCACCATATCAATACACCACTATGGATCCGCTCCCGTCTCCCTACGAGAACGCCATCCATAGCACTCACGCTTATCTTGCGTATTTTAGAGTATCCACTTTCACTTGTCTATGAACTGATATAAGCAACCCAGAAGTCCTTTGCCGTGGACACGGCTATTCGAATAGATTAGGTTAACCCTGCAGGGGTGTACTTCTTCACACACGCTCTCACCACTTACCGCCGTTTACACGACATGTACTCGGCAACCTTCAAGCGGAAGCCCAACGTGGGTGTCGGCCACGACCTACCTAAACACTCAAGTCTCTAGTCCAGGTTTATCGCCTATTCGGGTTCCATCCATGAGGAGATCCGGCCGGAGTTTCGCTCACAGCCCCAAACGATGTGTACAGGGTTCCGTGACACCAAACAGGTGCCCGGTTTACCCGGCCACGTGCCTACCGCATCACAGCCCACCCCTACGGTCAGCACTGCCCACGGCCTCCAGCATACTACAAACACCAGAAACTACTTGCAACTCCTGGACAGAGGACAAGGGTGATCAAGAAGCCGAGAGGGTCCATTGGTTTCGGGCCCAATGCGTGGTAGTAGCTGAATCATGGATCACAAACACAGAACTCAGTTCCTGAGGACGGCTGCAATGAGACAACCCACCATGTACTCCTACATGGCCTCTCACCGCTACCTTTACCAAATCGTGTTCACACACTTAGCTCACACACAGTAGGACATGTTCACACACCTCTGATTCATCCCCGATGAATCAGACCTGACTCAACTCTAAGCAATAGCAGGCATGACAAACAAACATGAATGAGTAGGCACATCAGGGCTCAAACAACTCCTACTCATGCTAGTGGGTTTCATCTATTTACTGTGGCAATGACAGGTCATGCAAAGGACAAAGGGGTTCAGCTAGCGCAGCAAGTAACAGATGAATCGGTGTTGTCCTAATGCAGTAAAAGAGAGCAGGAGCGAGAGAGTAGGATTGTATCGGAATGAACAAGGGGGTTTTGCTTGCCTGGCACTTCTGAAGATAACATTGAGTCTTCATCAGTGTCAACGATCACATCATCGGTATCACGTCTATCGAGAGGGGACAAATACCGGCAACACAGAAAGAAACACAATCAATGCAATGCACAATATGATGCATGCTCATGACATGGCAATATGAATGTGTTGTGAGCTAATGCAACTAGCAACAGATTAAATGAAGTTGGTTTGAATACAAGATTCAAATTTAAACTCCATATGTGATTATTCAAATGCCATTTAATTGATTTGTGCTAAACAGCAGCTATAAGTTGTTCTAACATGCATGAAAATGGTACAGATGGATTCCTTGAATTTTTCTGATAATTTTTCATATATAATTTATTTCATTTGGAGTTACGGTTAATTTTCTATGATTTATCGAAGTTTTAGCTATTTTCTGGAATTTTCTGATTATTTAGAATTAAAATAATTCCAGAAAATGAATTATGGCGTCAGCATGTCATCACCTTGACGTCAGCAGGTCAACAGGGCGCCTCCAGGTCAAACCTGACCAGTGGGGTCCACTGGTCAGTGACCCAGGGCTGTTTAGTGTCAATGGCAGGTGGGGCCGGGTCAAAGGCCACGTCAGCAGAGTCAATGCTGACGGGTGGGGCCACTGGATTAGTTAAAAACTAAACAGAAACTAATCTATGATTAATTAGCAGGTGGGGCCCTGCTGTCAGTGTCACAAAGCGGTGATTAGTGGCTAATTAAGCCAGCCACGTCACTGGCCACCGGAGTTCGGCCGGCGGCGACCCGGAACGCGGCGGAAGTTCACCGGGGTTGCGCTACGGGCGACGGCTGGACGCGCGAAGGGCACCAGAAGGTAGCCCGTGCCCGTGCGCACCTAGGGGGGCCAACGGGAGGTGCGGGGGTGGACGGAGTCCGCCGGAGTGGAGCCCGAGGCGGCGGCCGGAGCTCGGGTGGGTGCGGGGTTAGTGCTGTGGCTTGCAAACAAGCTAGCTGCCACGCTAGCGTTGCTCCACGGGTCGTTGCGAGTGCAACGGACGCACGCGCGGGGCCGTTTGGTCACCGGGGCTTCGCCGGCGACGAGTCCGTGCGGCGGAGCGTCTCGGCTCCGGTAGAGGGGGCGGCTAGAGCTCGAAATCGAACTTGGGGTTAGTGGGAAACGGAGCAGGGACTCACGGGGATCGCGCAGGGAGGGTCAGCGAGCTCGGGGGCGCGCCGGAGTGGCCGAATTCGACGGAGAACGGCGCCGGGGCCGAAGCTTGGGGATGATGGCGATGGCGGCTGCTCGGGGCCCTTCTGGTCGCGTGAGACGTCGAGGAGGTCGAGGGAGGCACTGCGGAGCTCTGGGAGGCGTCGGGGAGGCGAGAGGGGGATGGTGGCCGCGGCGAACGGCGTCGGTGGCGACGGCTCCGTTCGGGTCCGAGGTGCGGAGCGAGAGGGAGAGCAGGAGAAGGGGATGAGCACGGGAGGGAGTTGAGAGAGGCCTGAGGGAGCCGCGTGGCGTCTCCAGGGAGTAGTGGAGGCAAGCAGGGAGGCAGGAGGTGGCCGAGGCGGCATCGGCGCTCGCCACCGAGCTGCTTCGGTGCGAGGGGAGGAAGAAGACAAAGGGGAGGAGGTGGGCTGGGCCAGCGGGAGGAGCTGGGCCGGCTACAGGTAAGTGGCCCAGGTGGGCTGCAGGTAATGTTTCCCTCCCTCTCTCTGTTTTTCCTATTTTACCTCTGTTTTCTATTTTTCTGACATTTGTTTGATTTAACAAATATATTAAATCATTTAATTTTATTATGCCAATTTTTGTAGGGGCTAATGGTATTATTCCAGAGCTCTTTTATAATTGGCATAATTTTTGGACCATATTTCATATATATAGAAATATCTTTCCAATGCAAATATTTATCGAATTAATCCAAATGGCCAAATTAAATGTCCATGAGCTCCTAAAAATATTGTTTTGATTTTTATCTCTGTCCAATATTTTCAGAGGGCAACATGAGCATTTTCTTGGACCCTTTTGGGGAATTTTTTTTATTTGGGTCATTTTCAACATGATTCTGAGGGTTCCACCAATCCTCATTTCAAATTTAAATGAAATTTAACATGATGCACACATGAAGCTAGCCTAGAGCATTACCAGAAGCTAGGGATGTGACAACTCACCCCCACTAAACAAGAATCTCGTCTCGAGATTCAAGCGTAGGGTAGGATGAAGGGGAAACGCAAACTAGTACAATCTTCACGATCCAGGGTGCACTTCAGTTGAACGTTGATTCATTCACCATCATTGTCTTGATGTCTTGTTTTGAGAAATCCTGCCAACATGACATGTAGGGAAGAAGGAGACTCTAGAAGGGTCGATCTTCTTGAAGATCGAACAACTCACGGAATGAGACATAGGACCATCTCTCGGGTTGAGACACGAGATACACATCAAGAGAGGTGGAAAGAAACGGATGACGAAGGTTCACTAGGTGGATAACAATTCCACACCTAAGAAGGTGGCAAACGATTGTCAACGTAGCGAGGAGTTGAGTTGCCATGATACCATAACGATACACCTTCGGAACCGTGACTCGTAGATATCTCCCCTTAAGTGGCAAAAGAATTACCTTTGATTCAGAGATCATTGAAACTCTTTATACCAGCTTAAGGCAAATCATAATCGATCATTTAGAGGGGTTCGGTAGAATGGCATACTCAAACTTGGATGATGTGGATTACCTTGTTGAAGACAACGTAATGGATGAATTTTGCTTATCACCGGAAATGGAAGAGACCCATGGTAGAATGGCACATTGGCGGTGCAAGCTGGGAACAAAATGCAAATGCTGGGAATGATTCTGGTAACTGGGGAAGAACCCAACAATAGAGAGTGAATTCACTGTTGGAGTGGTTATAGCATAACCGAGGAAATCTGGGGCAATCCCAGCTAGTGCCGATGATAAGACGTAGCGCTTGTCGTGCTCTCAAGAACTTGAGCATTTCCACAATCATCAAGGTTTTATCAACAACCGCGTCAAGGGTGCTGACAACACAACATACTACCATGATGAATAGCGATGGACGATGCAGATGCGAAGGAGGATAACACTTTCTCAGATTTCACCTTAGCGAGGCCAAGCAAATAAAATCTGGATGATCGACCGAGAGACATTTAGCACTCCGCTTCTAATGTTCTCCTTGATGTGCTAGTATAACCCATTCATAGATATGGTTTGACAACTAGAACATCAGGTAAAAGGTCGGACTTCGGGAACACAAAAATCCATAGGGGCAACTAGGGAGTAAATCCTACGAAATCCCTAGGGGGGGGGTGGCCAACTTCCTCAAACAAGATACTATAATAATAGGTCTACCGGATGGGTGTGTTGGCCACGACATCCACCTTACCGGTTATCGAGAGACCAATATTATAGTTCTTAGGGAAATGTTCCAACCATCATATCTGCCTGAGATTCAGCTCTGGTTGGTGTTAGGATATTCCAGGCTCATCGAGTCTTAGGAAGAAAAATGAAAGTTTGCAACACAAATCGACGAGATGACGTTGCGGGATTCTCGGGAGATGAACTACGATAGCAAGCTCCAAAACATGAGCTGGTTCTGCTACAAACATGTGAACACGTTGTCCCAGACAAGCATGACCACGTGGTAGTCTTATAATAAAACACTACCGAGTTCAGGAGGGGGAACCATCAACGAGGGTATCGAAGTTCTTTCATAAGTCCGGATTAGCTCTTATGAAGGAACTCCTTCTCCTTGAACAAATCAATCAGTGGCTTGGTGTGCTAGGGATACATATAGATTGAAGGTTGCAAGTCTTCAAACCACAGCATTCTTCGCACGTGTGCATGACTGATTTGGAATGATTCCAAAGAAAGCAACATTGACTTTCTCGAATCCACGGCGGCAACTTGCATCAGATGCACATGAATTAAAGGAAGTCACTACCTTCATCCAAACATATGCTTCATGAGCTAGCATGAACAAATGCTTTCAAAAGTTTCCAACACTAGCTTAATGTTCAGCAAAATTATGGAGAAGACAAGGATGTTGTCAATGGGCACAACAACAATTCATCTGGGTTTCCTTTTAAAAGGAATTCCATAGTTAAGTGAACAAGTGATAGCATTGGTCAGACCTAAAAGATATAATGGTGTATGCTCGAGGGATCAACCACGAATAAGACAACATTACGAGCATCGTTGGTACTGATTTGATTTGACGATAGCCCACACTCAAATCAAAGGATTGATAAGACAATAGGTCCAGCAACTGATCACAAGGACCAATCGATGAAGATATCATCTTTCTTCAACACACACTACACAAGAATATCCCTTTGGAACGAACTAAGTCAGACAAGCTTTTATCTTCCAACTCTCCAAGTTGTTGTCTAGCTTAACCAACTAGCTCAGGGATATCTAACACCGATTCTTGGAGAGAAGGTGGTTCACAAGAAACCAACTTGATCACGAACTCAACATAGCGGTCAGGTGACAACCCGGTAACACCTCCAAGAAGATATTTGGAAAGTCACGAACCACCGGTATGTTACTAAGCTCGAGAACAATCTTGCTTTTGAGGGCAAGACGATATGATCAAATGAGTGAGGACTTGACAAGATCCTAACTCATCAATCGAAGGGTGCACCGAAATAAGGACTAGGTAGCACGATCAGTCTTAGAAGGATGATTCGAAAACCAACATACTAAGAATGAAATTATTATCCTTTAACTACCAAGCAACAGAGTTGCTAGCAGTATTGATTTCACACATCACAATTCATTTGTCGGTATTCCGGTTGCATCAACACGAGGGCCGAGGAATGAACAGTGATGGCAAGAAGTATCACTGTACCAAGAGTTCATGGGATGGTGTGCAATTCCTATAACAATCTCGATATAAAATATGTAATACTCCAAGGTAGAGCAGAACCAAAAGCTGGATTGGCATTTGATCTGCGGAATACAACTACTTTGACCCAATCCTAGATATGGAAGAGGTACTGGAGTTTGTTTCTCCTAGTCATTCCGGAATAGAATGGCTTGACAGACCACAAGAGTCATAGGCATCGATGAACGAACGCACGCATACTCTTGACTATCAATTGATAGACGAGGGTCAGAATGCAACTAAAGAGAACAACTCAAAGGAACATATAACTTTCTGAGTTGTGGATGCATAGATTAGTATGTCGAACCAAGTTCAACATATTTCTTCCGGATAACCCATGCAGAAAGGTAGAACTGGCAGAGTCACGATTTATGAATGGAGAACTCCTCAAGAGTACTCTAATTGTGATTTTTTTTGATCCAATAAACATCTGCCATAAGTAGTTCATGGTATTTGGAAGAAGAAGATACCACGGACTTCAAGGACTATCGCAAAGGTTACTAATATCCTAAAGGCACTAGCAATTACTATCAACATGAAGTAGGTAGAGTGAATCTCGGGTTCAGAACCCAGGAGTAGAATACCTACTACTAAGTAGCATCACGGGATGCTTCCGAGAATAAAGGCCAGAATCTTCACACTAGGACACAAATCATGGCTAGACCACTAGATGATCCCCTAAGCACTTAGGGTCATAATAATAATTCCAACATATATGTCGAGGCAATAATTACCTCAACACACCGATTAGTGTGGTTAATCTGGCCCATGGGAACATCGGAAACAGAAGGAAGGGATTTGCAAATGCATCGGACTATTTAGAAACCTGGGATGACTCGGACAGCATAACGGCTATAATTGCTCAAAAAGATTTGAGACAATCACAAAAATGGTGGCATAACCACTCAGAAGCACAATATCAAGGTTCCGAGATCAACAATTAACATACGGAAGTAGTAGGAACTGAACTGAGACTTAAATCCAACAATCTTATAAGTCTACTGATTAGTAACACGTGATCCTAATAGAAAGAAGAGATAGCCTAGTTCTTAATCCCCGCAGGAAAGATAAGATGACTCAGATCAGAAGGGCATGAGGTATAAGGAGTAAAAAGAGCCTTACGTTCCATCCCACAATCAATTCCCTTATATAACTAAAGAATTTCTAAACTCAACTTCGACCAGTTTGGCTTGGTAATCCTACAGGCAGTCAAGCTCTGATACCAACGCTGTCAGGACCCCGACTCAATGCCACATCGATCTAGCATGTAACACCTCATATCACTTTGCGGCCTCACGCACGGTATTCCCACGGGTGTCGCCTTACCTTTGCCCGGGACCGTTTGCGCCTTTTGGCACACGTATATGACAGTGTCGCTAGCATCCATATGATAAGGAGCCCGGGCTGACATGGCTAGTCGTAAACCCAAAGCGGCACAGACTTACAGGGACAGGCATCCATGACCCAGCATCGAACGTGTCGGTCATCAGCGAGTGAATCCAGGCTGTAGCACTGGGCTAGCAGGACTCCGGTGAACCGGGCTGTAGCGGGCTAACAGGACTCCGGTATTCACCGCGTGACATTTCCCCGAAGGGACAGACACAGGAACGAAGAAGGACACATGCCGGCCAGCCTAAGTGTTCCGGAGCAGTAGCAAGCTACCATGGCTCGGTGGAAACACTAGGAGACATTTCCCCGTAAGAGAGGCTACTAAAGATAAACAACTAGATGGTCAGATCCCACACATACCAAGCATTTCAATAACATACACACAATATGCTCGATATGTGCAAATACAACATGGCATCACAACATGACTCTATGACTCAAGTAATCTATTCAATAGGCTCCGAGGAGCGAGATATTACAAACATGGGTCTCATGACCCAACATCAGAGCATACAAGTCAAAGCACAAGCGGAAGCTATCATGTCTGAGTACAGACAACTATAAATGAAAAAGGCTGAGAAGCCTGACTATCTATCAGATCCTGCCGAGGGCACAAGATCGTAGCTGAGGTATCAAGCTAAACGTCGAAGACCACGCGGAAATACTAGTGAGACTGAAGTCTCTCTGCAAAAACATAAAATAGGCAAACGTGAGTACAAATGTACCCAGCAAGACTTACATCAGAACTATCTACATATGCATCATTATCAACAAAGGGATGGTGGGGTTTAACTGCAGCAAGCCAGCTTTGACTCGGTGGCTATCCTGAACTACGACTGCGAGTAACTTTTTTGAGGTGGCGCACACGAGTCCACATATTCACCATATCAATACACCACTATGGATCCGCTCCCGTCTCCCTACGAGAACGCCATCCATAGCACTCACGCTTATCTTGCGTATTTTAGAGTATCCACTTTCACTTGTCTATGAACTGATATAAGCAACCCAGAAGTCCTTTTCCGCGGACACGGCTATTCGAATAGATTAGGTTAACCCTGCAGGGGTGTACTTCTTCACACACGCTCTCACCACTTACCGCCGTTTACACGACATGTACTCGGCAACCTTCAAGCGGAAGCCCAACGTGGGTGTCGGCCACGACCTACCTAAACACTCAAGTCTCTAGTCCAGGTTTATCGCCTATTCGGGTTCCATCCATGAGGAGATCCGGCCGGAGTTTCGCTCACAGCCCCAAACGATGTGAACAGGGTTCCGTGACACCAAACGGGTGCCCGGTTACCCGGCCACGTGCCTACCGCATCACAGCCCACCCCTACGGTCAGCGCTGCCCACGGCCTCCAGCATACTACAAACACCAGAAACTACTTGCAACTCCTGGACAGAGGACAAGGGTGATCAAGAAGCCGAGAGGGTCCATTGGTTTCGGGCCCAATGCGTGGTAGTAGCTGAATCATGGATCACAAACACAGAACTCAGTTCCTGAGGACGGCTGCAATGAGACAACCCACCATGTACTCCTACATGGCCTCTCACCGCTACCTTTACCAAATCGTGTTCACACACTTAGCTCACACACAGTAGGACATGTTCACACGCCTCTGATTCATCCCCGATGAATCAGACCTGACTCAACTCTAAGCAATAGCAGGCATGACAAACAAACATGAATGAGTAGGCACATCAGGGCTCAAACAACTCCTACTCATGCTAGTGGGTTTCATCTATTTACTGTGGCAATGACAGGTCATGCAAAGGACAAAGGGGTTCAGCTACCGCAGCAAGTAACAGATGAATCGGTGTTGTCCTAATGCAGTAAAAGAGAGCAGGAGCGAGAGAGTAGGATTGTATCGGAATGAACAAGGGGGTTTTGCTTGCCTGGCACTTCTGAAGATAACATTGAGTCTTCATCAGTGTCAACGATCACATCATCGGTATCACGTCTATCGAGAGGGGACAAATACCGGCAACACAGAAGGAAACACAATCAATGCAATGCACAATATGATGCATGATCATGACATGGCAAAATGAATGTGTTTTGAGCTAATGCAACTAGCAACAGATTAAATGAAGTTGGTTTGAATACAAGATTCAAATTCAAACTCCATATGTGATTATTTAAATGCCCTTTAATTGATTTGTGCTAAACAGCAGCTATAAGTTGTTCTAACATGCATGAAAATGGTACAGATGGATTCCTTGAATTTTTCTGATAATTTTTCATATATAATTTATTTCATTTGGAGTTACGGTTAATTTTCTATGATTTATTGAAGTTTTAGCTATTTTCTGGAATTTTCTGATTATTTAGAATTAAAATAATTCCAGAAAATGAATTATGGCGTCAGCATGTCATCACCTTGACGTCAGCAGGTCAACAGGGCGCCTCCAGGTCAAACCTGACCAGTGGGGTCCACTGGTCAGTGACCCAGGGCTGTTTAGTGTCAATGGCAGGTGGGGCCGGGTCAAAGGCCACGTCAGCAGAGTCAATGCTGACGGGTGGGGCCACTGGATTAGTTAAAAACTAAACAGAAACTAATCTATGATTAATTAGCAGGTGGGGCCCTGCTGTCAGTGTCACAAAGCGGTGATTAGTGGCTAATTAAGCCAGCCACGTCACTGGCCACCGGAGTTCGGCCGGCGGCGACCCGGAACGCGGCGGAAGTTCACCGGGGTTGCGCTACGGGCGACGGCTGGACGCGCGAAGGGCACCAGAAGGTAGCCCGTGCCCGTGCGCACCTAGGGGGGCCAACGGGAGGTGCGGGGGTGGACGGAGTCCGCCGGAGTGGAGCCCGAGGCGGCGGCCGGAGCTCGGGTGGGTGCGGGGTTAGTGCTGTGGCTTGCAAACAAGCTAGCTGCCACGCTAGCGTTGCTCCACGGGTCGTTGCGAGTGCAACGGACGCACGCGCGGGGCCGTTTGGTCACCGGGGCTTCGCCGGCGACGAGTCCGTGCGGCGGAGCGTCTCGGCTCCGGTAGAGGGGGCGGCTAGAGCTCGAAATCGAACTTGGGGTTAGGGGGAAACGGAGCAGGGACTCACGGGGATCGCGCAGGGAGGGTCAGCGAGCTCGGGGGCGCGCCGGAGTGGCCGAATTCGACGGAGAACGGCGCCGGGGCCGAAGCTTGGGGATGATGACGATGGCGGCTGCTCGGGGCCCTTCTGGTCGCGTGAGACGTCGAGGAGGTCGAGGGAGGCACTGCGGAGCTCTGGGAGGCGTCGGGGAGGCGAGAGGGGGATGGTGGCCGCGGCGAACGGCGTCGGTGGCGACGGCTCCGTTCGGGTCCGAGGTGCGGAGCGAGAGGGAGAGCAGGAGAAGGGGATGAGCACGGGAGGGAGTTGAGAGAGGCCTGAGGGAGCCGCGTGGCGTCTCCAGGGAGTAGCGGAGGCAAGCAGGGAGGCAGGAGGTGGCCGAGGCGGCATCGGCGCTCGCCACCGAGCTGCTTCGGTGCGAGGGGAGGAAGAAGACAAAGGGGAGGAGGTGGGCTGGGCCAGCGGGAGGAGCTGGGCCGGCTACAGGTAAGTGGCCCAGGTGGGCTGCAGGTAATGTTTCCCTCCCTCTCTCTGTTTTTCCTATTTTACCTCTGTTTTCTATTTTTCTGACATTTGTTTGATTTAACAAATATATTAAATCATTTAATTTTATTATGCCAATTTTTGTAGGGGCTAATGGTATTATTCCAGAGCTCTTTTATAATTGGCATAATTTTTGGACCATATTTCATATATATAGAAATATCTTTCCAATGCAAATATTTATCGAATTAATCCAAATGGCCAAATTAAATGTCCATGAGCTCCTAAAAATATTGTTTTGATTTTTATCTCTGTCCAATATTTTCAGAGGGCAACATGAGCATTTTCTTGGACCCTTTTGGGGAATTTTTTTTATTTGGGTCATTTTCAACATGATTCTGAGGGTTCCACCAATCCTCATTTCAAATTTAAATGAAATTTAAACATGATGCACACATGAAGCTAGCCTAGAGCATTACCAGAAGCTAGGGATGTGACAACTCACCCCCACTAAACAAGAATCTCGTCTCGAGATTCAAGCGTAGGGTAGGATGAAGGGGAAACGCAAACTAGTACAATCTTCACGATCCAGGTTGCACTTCAATGAACGTTGAGTTGATCACCATCATTGTCTTGTCGTCTTGCTCTGAGAAATCCTGCCAACATGACATGGAGGGAAGAAGGAGACTCTAGAAGGGTCGATCTTCTCGAAGATCGAACAACTCACGGAATGAGACATAGGACCATCTCTCGGGTTGAGACACGAGATACACATCAGAGAGGTGGAAAGAAACGGATGACGAAGGTTCACTAGGTGGACAACAATTCCACACCTAAGAAGGTGGCAAACGATTGTCAACGTAGCGAGGAGTTGAGTTGCCATGATACCATAACGATACACCTTCGGAACCGTGACTCGTAGATATCTCCCCTTAAGTGGCAAAAGAATTACCTTTGATTCAGAGATCATTGAAACTCTTTATACCAGCTTAAGGCAAATCATAATCGATCATTTAGAGGGGTTCGGTAGAATGGCATACTCAAACTTGGATGATGTGGATTACCTTGTTGAAGACAACGTAATGGATGAATTTTGCTTATCACCGGAAATGGAAGAGACCCATGGTAGAATGGCACATTGGCGGTGCAAGCTGGGAACAAAATGCAAATGATGGGAATGATTCTGGTAACTGGGGAAGAACCCAACAATAGAGAGTGAATTCACTGTTGGAGTGGTTATGGCATAACCGAGGAAATCTGGGGCAATCCCAGCTAGTGCCGATGATAAGACGTAGCGCTTGTGCGTGCTCTCAAGAACTTGAGCATTTCCACAATCATCAAGGTTTTATCAACAATCGCGTCAAGGGTGCTGACAACACAACATACTACCATGATGAATAGCGATGGACGATGCAGATGCGAAGGAGGATAACACTTTCTCAGATTTCACCTTAGCGAGGCCAAGCAAATAAAATCTGGATGATCGACCGAGAGACATTTAGCACTCCGCTTCTAATGTTCTCCTTGATGTGCTAGTATAACCCATTCATAGATATGGTTTGATATCTAAACCATCAAGTAAAAGGTCGGACTTCGGGAACACAAAAATCCATAGGGGCAACTAGGGAGTAAATCCTACGAAATCCCTAGGGGGGGGTGGCCAACTTCCTCAAACAAGATACTATAATAATAGGTCTACCGGATGGGTGTGTTGGCCACGACATCCACCTTACCGGTTATCGAGAGACCAATATTATAGTTCTTAGGGAAATGTTCCAACCATCATATCTGCCTGAGATTCAGCTCTGGTTGGTGTTAGGATATTCCAGGCTCATCGAGTCTTAGGAAGAAAAATGAAAGTTTGCAACACAAATCGACGAGATGACGTTGCGGGATTCTCGGGAGATGAACTACGATAGCAAGCTCCAAAACATGAGCTGGTTCTGCTACAAACATGTGAACACGTTGTCCCAGACAAGCATGACCACGTGGTAGTCTTATAATAAAACACTACCGAGTTCAGGAGGGGGAACCATCAACGAGGGTATCGAAGTTCTTTCATAAGTCCGGATTAGCTCTTATGAAGGAACTCCTTCTCCTTGAACAAATCAATCAGTGGCTTGGTGTGCTAGGGATACATATAGATTGAAGGTTGCAAGTCTTCAAACCACAGCATTCTTCGCACGTGTGCATGACTGATTTGGAATGATTCCAAAGAAAGCAACATTGACTTTCTCGAATCCACGGCGGCAACTTGCATCAGATGCACATGAATTAAAGGAAGTCACTACCTTCATCCAAACATATGCTTCATGAGCTAGCATGAACAAATGCTTTCAAAAGTTTCCAACACTAGCTTAATGTTCAGCAAAATTATGGAGAAGACAAGGATGTTGTCAATGGGCACAACAACAATTCATCTGGGTTTCCTTTTAAAAGGAATTCCATAGTTAAGTGAACAAGTGATAGCATTGGTCAGACCTAAAAGATATAATGGTGTATGCTCGAGGGATCAACCACGAATAAGACAACATTACGAGCATCGTTGGTACTGATTTGATTTGACGATAGCCCACACTCAAATCAAAGGATTGATAAGACAATAGGTCCAGCAACTGATCACAAGGACCAATCGATGAAGATATCATCTTTCTTCAACACACACTACACAAGAATATCCCTTTGGAACGAACTAAGTCAGACAAGCTTTTATCTTCCAACTCTCCAAGTTGTTGTCTAGCTTAACCAACTAGCTCAGGGATATCTAACACCGATTCTTGGAGAGAAGGTGGTTCACAAGAAACCAACTTGATCACGAACTCAACATAGCGGTCAGGTGACAACCCGGTAACACCTCCAAGAAGATATTTGGAAAGTCACGAACCACCGGTATGTTACTAAGCTCGAGAACAATCTTGCTTTTGAGGGCAAGACGATATGATCAAATGAGTGAGGACTTGACAAGATCCTAACTCATCAATCGAAGGGTGCACCGAAATAAGGACTAGGTAGCACGATCAGTCTTAGAAGGATGATTCGAAAACCAACATACTAAGAATGAAATTATTATCCTTTAACTACCAAGCAACAGAGTTGCTAGCAGTATTGATTTCACACATCACAATTCATTTGTCGGTATTCCGGTTGCATCAACACGAGGGCCGAGGAATGAACAGTGATGGCAAGAAGTATCACTGTACCAAGAGTTCATGGGATGGTGTGCAATTCCTATAACAATCTCGATATAAAATATGTAATACTCCAAGGTAGAGCAGAACCAAAAGCTGGATTGGCATTTGATCTGCGGAATACAACTACTTTGACCCAATCCTAGATATGGAAGAGGTACTGGAGTTTGTTTCTCCTAGTCATTCCGGAATAGAATGGCTTGACAGACCACAAGAGTCATAGGCATCGATGAACGAACGCACGCATACTCTTGACTATCAATTGATAGACGAGGGTCAGAATGCAACTAAAGAGAACAACTCAAAGGAACATATAACTTTCTGAGTTGTGGATGCATAGATTAGTATGTCGAACCAAGTTCAACATATTTCTTCCGGATAACCCATGCAGAAAGGTAGAACTGGCAGAGTCACGATTTATGAATGGAGAACTCCTCAAGAGTACTCTAATTGTGATTTTTTTTGATCCAATAAACATCTGCCATAAGTAGTTCATGGTATTTGGAAGAAGAAGATACCACGGACTTCAAGGACTATCGCAAAGGTTACTAATATCCTAAAGGCACTAGCAATTACTATCAACATGAAGTAGGTAGAGTGAATCTCGGGTTCAGAACCCAGGAGTAGAATACCTACTACTAAGTAGCATCACGGGATGCTTCCGAGAATAAAGGCCAGAATCTTCACACTAGGACACAAATCATGGCTAGACCACTAGATGATCCCCTAAGCACTTAGGGTCATAATAATAATTCCAACATATATGTCGAGGCAATAATTACCTCAACACACCGATTAGTGTGGTTAATCTGGCCCATGGGAACATCGGAAACAGAAGGAAGGGATTTGCAAATGCATCGGACTATTTAGAAACCTGGGATGACTCGGACAGCATAACGGCTATAATTGCTCAAAAAGATTTGAGACAATCACAAAAATGGTGGCATAACCACTCAGAAGCACAATATCAAGGTTCCGAGATCAACAATTAACATACGGAAGTAGTAGGAACTGAACTGAGACTTAAATCCAACAATCTTATAAGTCTACTGATTAGTAACACGTGATCCTAATAGAAAGAAGAGATAGCCTAGTTCTTAATCCCCGCAGGAAAGATAAGATGACTCAGATCAGAAGGGCATGAGGTATAAGGAGTAAAAAGAGCCTTACGTTCCATCCCACAATCAATTCCCTTATATAACTAAAGAATTTCTAAACTCAACTTCGACCAGTTTGGCTTGGTAATCCTACAGGCAGTCAAGCTCTGATACCAACGCTGTCAGGACCCCGACTCAATGCCACATCGATCTAGCATGTAACACCTCATATCACTTTGCGGCCTCACGCACGGTATTCCCACGGGTGTCGCCTTACCTTTGCCCGGGACCGTTTGCGCCTTTTGGCACACGTATATGACAGTGTCGCTAGCATCCATATGATAAGGAGCCCGGGCTGACATGGCTAGTCGTAAACCCAAAGCGGCACAGACTTACAGGGACAGGCATCCATGACCCAGCATCGAACGTGTCGGTCATCAGCGAGTGAATCCAGGCTGTAGCACTGGGCTAGCAGGACTCCGGTGAACCGGGCTGTAGCGGGCTAACAGGACTCCGGTATTCACCGCGTGACATTTCCCCGAAGGGACAGACACAGGAACGAAGAAGGACACATGCCGGCCAGCCTAAGTGTTCCGGAGCAGTAGCAAGCTACCATGGCTCGGTGGAAACACTAGGAGACATTTCCCCGTAAGAGAGGCTACTAAAGATAAACAACTAGATGGTCAGATCCCACACATACCAAGCATTTCAATAACATACACACAATATGCTCGATATGTGCAAATACAACATGGCATCACAACATGACTCTATGACTCAAGTAATCTATTCAATAGGCTCCGAGGAGCGAGATATTACAAACATGGGTCTCATGACCCAACACTCAGAGCATACAAGTCAAAGCACAAGCGGAAGCTATCATGTCTGAGTACAGACAACTATAAATGAAAAAGGCTGAGAAGCCTGACTATCTATCAGATCCTGCCGAGGGCACAAGATCGTAGCTGAGGTATCAAGCTAAACGTCGAAGACCACGCGGAAATACTAGTGAGACTGAAGTCTCTCTGCAAAAACATAAAATAGGCAAACGTGAGTACAAATGTACCCAGCAAGACTTACATCAGAACTATCTACATATGCATCATTATCAACAAAGGGATGGTGGGGTTTAACTGCAGCAAGCCAGCTTTGACTCGGTGGCTATCCTGAACTACGACTGCGAGTAACTTTTTTGAGGTGGCGCACACGAGTCCACATATTCACCATATCAATACACCACTATGGATCCGCTCCCGTCTCCCTACGAGAACGCCATCCATAGCACTCACGCTTATCTTGCGTATTTTAGAGTATCCACTTTCACTTGTCTATGAACTGATATAAGCAACCCAGAAGTCCTTTTCCGTGGACACGGCTATTCGAATAGATTAGGTTAACCCTGCAGGGGTGTACTTCTTCACACACGCTCTCACCACTTACCGCCGTTTACACGACATGTACTCGGCAACCTTCAAGCGGAAGCCCAACGTGGGTGTCGGCCACGACCTACCTAAACACTCAAGTCTCTAGTCCAGGTTTATCGCCTATTCGGGTTCCATCCATGAGGAGATCCGGCCGGAGTTTCGCTCACAGCCCCAAACGATGTGAACAGGGTTCCGTGACACCAAACGGGTGCCCGGTTACCCGGCCACGTGCCTACCGCATCACAGCCCACCCCTACGGTCAGCGCTGCCCACGGCCTCCAGCATACTACAAACACCAGAAACTACTTGCAACTCCTGGACAGAGGACAAGGGTGATCAAGAAGCCGAGAGGGTCCATTGGTTTCGGGCCCAATGCGTGGTAGTAGCTGAATCATGGATCACAAACACAGAACTCAGTTCCTGAGGACGGCTGCAATGAGACAACCCACCATGTACTCCTACATGGCCTCTCACCGCTACCTTTACCAAATCGTGTTCACACACTTAGCTCACACACAGTAGGACATGTTCACACACCTCTGATTCATCCCCGATGAATCAGACCTGACTCAACTCTAAGCAATAGCAGGCATGACAAACAAACATGAATGAGTAGGCACATCAGGGCTCAAACAACTCCTACTCATGCTAGTGGGTTTCATCTATTTACTGTGGCAATGACAGGTCATGCAAAGGACAAAGGGGTTCAGCTACCGCAGCAAGTAACAGATGAATCGGTGTTGTCCTAATGCAGTAAAAGAGAGCAGGAGCGAGAGAGTAGGATTGTATCGGAATGAACAAGGGGGTTTTGCTTGCCTGGCACTTCTGAAGATAACATTGAGTCTTCATCAGTGTCAACGATCACATCATCGGTATCACGTCTATCGAGAGGGGACAAATACCGGCAACACAGAAGGAAACACAATCAATGCAATGCACAATATGATGCATGATCATGACATGGCAAAATGAATGTGTTTTGAGCTAATGCAACTAGCAACAGATTAAATGAAGTTGGTTTGAATACAAGATTCAAATTCAAACTCCATATGTGATTATTCAAATGCCCTTTAATTGATTTGTGCTAAACAGCAGCTATAAGTTGTTCTAACATGCATGAAAATGGTACAGATGGATTCCTTGAATTTTTCTGATAATTTTTCATATATAATTTATTTCATTTGGAGTTACGGTTAATTTTCTATGATTTATGAAGTTTTAGCTAGAATTTTCTGATTATTTAGAATTAAAATAATTCCAGAAAATGAATTATGCGTCAGCATGTCATCACCTTGACGTCAGCAGGTCAACAGGGCGCCTCCAGGTCAAACCTGACCAGTGGGTCCACTGGTCAGTGACCCAGGGCTGTTTAGTGTCAATGGCAGGTGGGCCGGGTCAAAGGCCACGTCAGCAGAGTCAATGCTGACGGGTGGGGCCACTGGATTAGTTAAAAACTAAACAGAAACTAATCTATGATTAATTAGCAGGTGGGGCCCTGCTGTCAGTGTCACAAAGCGGTGATTAGTGGCTAATTAAGCCAGCCACGTCACTGGCCACCGGAGTTCGGCCGGCGGCGACCCGGAACGCGGCGGAAGTTCACCGGGGTTGCGCTACGGGCGACGGCTGGACGCGCGAAGGGCACCAGAAGGTAGCCCGTGCCCGTGCGCACCTAGGGGGGCCAACGGGAGGTGCGGGGGTGGACGGAGTCCGCCGGAGTGGAGCCCGAGGCGGCCGGAGCTCGGGTGGGTCGGGGTTAGTGCTGTGGCTTGCAAACAAGCTAGCTGCCACGCTAGCGTTGCTCCATGGGTCGTTGCGAGTGCAACGGACGCACGCGCGGGGCCGTTTGGTCACCGGGGCTTCGCCGGCGACGAGTCCGTGCGGCGGAGCATCTCGGCTCCGGTAGAGGGGGCGGCTAGAGCTCGAAATCGAACTTGGGGTTAGGGGGAAACGGAGCAGGGACTCACGGGGATCGTGCAGGGAGGGTCAGCGAGCTCGGGGGCGCGCCGGAGTGGCCGAATTCGACGGAGAACGGCGCCGGGGCCGAAGCTTGGGGATGATGGAGATGGCGGCTGCTCGGGGCCCTTCCGGTCACGTGAGACGTCGAGGAGGTCGAGGGAGGCACTGCGGAGCTCGTGGGCACAACCGAGGGGCGAGGGGTGGGTTGTGGCCGTGGTGGTTCTCGTCGGCGGCGACGGCTGTGTTCGGGTTCGGGCGAGAGAGAAAGAGCAGAGGAGCGGGGCCTCGAGGAAGAGTGAGAGGGGTCCGAGGGGGTGGCGTGGCGTCTCCGGGGCGTCGGAGGGAGGGAGGCAGGGAGGCTGCCACGGCGAAGCAGGAGGTGGCCGGCGCTCTTCGGGCGCGCGCCACGCCTCGCCTCTGCCTACTGGCAGAGGAAGAAGAGGACAAGGGGGGAGGAGGTGGGCTGGGCCAGCGGGAGGAGCTGGGCCGGCTACAGGTAAGTGGCCCAAGGTGGGCTGCCAGGTAATGTTTCCCTCCCTCTCTCTGTTTTTCCTATTTACTTCTGTTTTCTATTTTTCTGACATTTGTTTGATTTAATAAATATATTAAATCATTTAATTTTATTATGCCAATTTTTGTAGGGCTAATGGTATTATTCCAGAGCTCTTTTATAATTGGCATAATTTTTTGGACCATATTTCATATATATAGAAATATCTTTCCAATGCAAATATTTATCGAATTAATCCAAATGGCCAAATTAAATGTCCATGAGCTCCTAAAAATATTGTTTTGATTTTTATCTCTGTCCAATATTTTCAGAGGGCAACATGAGCATTTTCTTGGACCCTTTTGGGGATTTTTTTTTATTTGGGTCATTTTCAACATGATTCTGAGGGTTCCACCAATCCTCATTTCAAATTTAAATGAAATTTAACATGATGCACACATGAAGCTAGCCTAGAGCATTACCAGAAGCTAGGGATGTGACATAATTATGCCGGATGCAGTTCATTATGTAACAGTCATAACCTAGGGTGACACAGAACTAGCTCCAATTCATCAATGTAATGTAGGCATGTATTCTGAATATAGTCATATGTGCTTATGGAAAAGAACTTGCGTGACATCTTTTGTCCTACCCTCCCGTGGCAGCGCAGTCCTAGCGGAAACTAAGGGATATTAAGGCCTCCTTTTAATAGAGTACCGAACCAAAGCAATAACACATAGTGAATACATGAACTCCTCAAACTACGGTCATCACTGGTAAGTATCCCGATTATTGTCACTTCGGGGTTAACGGATCATAACACATAATAGGTGACTATAGACTTGCAAGATAGGATCAAGAACTCTCATATATTGATGAAAACATAATAGGTTCAGATATGAAATCATGGCACTCGGGCCCTAGTTACAAGCATTAAGCATAGCAAAGTCATAGCAACATCAATCTCAGAACATAGTGGATACTAGCGATCAAACCCTAACAAAACTAACTCAATTACACGATAAATATCAACCAACCCATCACCGTCCAGCAAGCCTATGATGGAATTACTCACGCAAGGCGGTGAGCATCATGAAATTGGTGGTGGAGGATGGTTGATGATGACGATGGCGACGGATTCCCCTCTCCGGAGCCTCGAACGGACTCTAGATCAGCCCTCCCGAGAGGTTTTAGGGCTTGGCGGCGGCTCCGTATCGTAAAACGTGATGAATCCTTCTTCTTCTATTTCTTTCTCCCTGAAAGAAAATATATAGAGTTGGAGTCGAGGTCGGAGGAGCTCCAGGGGGCCCACGAGGTAGGGGGGCGTGCCCCCCACCCTCGTCGCTAGGGTGTGGCCCCCTGGACTTCATCTTTTGCAAGTATTTTTTATTATTTCCGAAAAGATATTCCATGAAGTTTCAGGTCATTCCGAGAACTTTTGTTTCTGCACATAAATAACACCATGGTAATTTTGCTGAAAACAGCGTCAGTCCGGGTTAGTTCCATTCAAGTCATGCAAGTTAGAGTCCAAAACAAGGGCAAAAGTGGTTGGAAAAGTAGATACCACGGAGACGTATCAGGGTACACCTTCTATCACAAATTCGAAGGCAAGATCTTTGTTGCTAAGGGTGGATCCTTTCTAGAGAAGGAGTTTCTCTCGAAAGAAGTGAGTGGCAGAAAAGTAGAACTTGATGAGGTAATTGTACTTTCTCGCGAATTGGAAAGAAGTTCATCACAGAAATCAGTTCAAGTGATGCCTACACCAATTAGTGAGGAAGTTAATGATGATGATCTTGAAACTTCAGATCAAGTTCCTACCGATCCTCGTAGGTCAACCAGAGTACATTCCGCACCAGATTGGTACGGTAATCCTGTTCTGGAAGTCATGTTACTAGACCACGACGAACCTACGAACTATGAGGAAGCGATGATGAGCCCAAATTCCGCGACATGGCCTAAGGCCATGAAATATGAGATGGGATCCATGTATGAGAACAAAGTATGGACTTTGATTGACTTGCCCGATGATCGGTGAGCCATTCAGAATAAATGGATCTTCAAGAGGAAGACGGACGCTGCTAGTAGTGTTACTATCTACAAAGCTTGAATTGCGGCAAAAGGTTTTCGACAAGTTCAAGGTGTTGACTATGATATTATCACTCGTATCGATGCTTAAAAGTCTGTCCGAATCATGTTAGATGTTGCTGCATTTTATGAAATCTGGCAAATGGATATCAAAACTACATTCCTTAATGGATTTATTAAAGAAGAGTTGTATATTATGTAACTAGAAGGTTTTGTCAATCCTAAAGATGCTAACAAAGTGTGCAAGCTCCAGGGATCCATCTATGGACTTGTGCAAGCATCTCGGAGTTGGAATATACGCTTTGATGAGTTCATCAAAGCATATAGTTTTATACAGACTTGCGGTGAAGCATGTATTTACAAGAAAGTGAGTGGGAGTGAGGGAGTCCTGGATTAGGGGGTGTTCAGATAGCCGAACTATACCTTCAGCCGGACTCCTGGACTATGAAGATACAAGATTGAAGATTCCGTCCCGTGTCCGGAAGGGACTTTCCTTGGCGTGGAAGGCAAGCTTGGCGATACGGATGTTTAGATCTCCTACCATTGTAACCGACTCTATGTAACCCTAACCCTCTCCGGTGTCTATATAAACCGGAGGGTTTTAGTCCATAGGACAACATACACATCAACAATCATACCATAGGCTAGCTTCTAGGGTTTAGCCTCTCTGAGCTCGTGGTAGATCTACTCTTGTACTACCCATATCATCAATATTAATCAAGCAGGACGTAGGGTTTTACCTCCATCGAGAGGGCCCGAACCTGGGTAAAACATCGTGTCCCTTGCCTCCTGTTACCATCCGGCCTAGGCGCACAGTTCGGGACCCCCTACCCGAGATCCAGCGGTTTTGACACCGACATTGGTGCTTTCATTGAGAGTTCCTCTGTGCCATCACCGTCAGGCCTGATGGCTCATACGATCATCAATGGCGATGCAGTCCAGGGTGAGACCTTCCTCCCCGGACAGATCTTCGTCTTTGGCGGCTTCGCACTGCGGGCCAATTCACTTGGCCATATAGAGCAGATCGAAAGCTACGCCCCTGGCCGTTAGGTCAGATTCGGAAGTTTAAACTACACGGCTGACATACGCGGGGACTTGATCTTCGACGGATTCGAACCACTGCCAAGCGTGCCGCACTGTCACGACGAGCATGATCTAGCTCTGCCGCCGAACAGTGCCCTGGAGGCCGCACCCGCATCGGCTCCGACCCTTAGTTTGGAGCCAACCGCACCGATCGAGGAGGGGCGGTTGGACGCCACCTTAGGGGCTGTGATCCCAATGGCGGTTGAGCCGAACACCGGCCCCGTACTCTGCAAGACTCATGACTCCATGGGGCCGGATTCTTCGCCGGACTTCGAACCCTCCGCACCCCTGCCGATCGAATCCGATTGGGCGCCGATCATGGAGTTCACGGCCGCGGACGTCTTTCAGCACTCGCCTTTTGGCGATATCCTGAAGTCACTGAAGTCTCTCTCTTTATCAGGAGAGCCCTGGACGGACTACGGTCAGCAAGGTTGGGGTACGGACGATGAAGAAATTCAAAACCCACCCACCACCCACTTTGTAGCCACTGTCGATGACTTAACCGACATGCTCGACTACGACTCCGAAGACATCGACGGTATGGACGCCGATGAAGGAGATGATGAAGAACCAGCGCCTACTAGGCCCTGGAAAGCCACCTTGTCATATGACATATACATGGTGGACACCCCAAAAGAGGGAGACAGCGATGGAACAGCGGAGGATGACCCCTCCATGAAACAGCAAAAGCGCCGGCGTCAGCGGCGCCGCTCAAAATCCCGCCAACACAAAAATGGTGATTCCAGCACAGGAGATAATAATACTCCGGGGAGTGCCGAAGAAAACCCCCTCCAGCAAGATTTAGCACAGGAGGATGGAGAAACCAGCCCTCATGAGAGAGCGGCAGACAGAGAGGTTGAGGACGATAATTATATGCCTCCCTCCGAAGACGAGGCAAGCCTCGACGATGATGAATTCGTCGTGCCAGAGGATCCCGTTGAGCAAAAGCGTTTCCAACGCAGGCTTATCGCCACGGCAAGAAGCCTCAAGAAAAAAAGCAACAGCTCAGAGCTGATCAAGATTTGCTGGTTGACAGATGGATTGAAGTCCTTGTGGCCAAAGAGCATAAACTCGAACGCCCCTCCAAGAGTTACCCAAAGCATAGGTTGCTACCCTGATTAGAGGAGGAAGCACTTGATGCGGCCGAATGGCAACCTCATGGCCGCGACAGAGAGGCCTCCCGTCCCTCCACTCAAGCCGCACCCCATACCAAGGCATGGGAATTTGCGCCGGACTTACGAGACATGTTGGAGGACAAGGCAAGGCAAACACGATCGATCTACGGATCGCGTGGGCACCCCACGGCTCAAGATGGTAACCGTCACACCGGCCACACATTCGGCAGGGCCGTACACAGTAGATAAAGCTCATTGGAGCTACGTCATGATATCGCCCAGTACAAAGGTGCCGCACACGCACTGTGCTTTACAGACGAAATAATGGATCATCAAATCCCCGAGGGTTTCAAACCCGTAAACATCGAATCATATGATGGCACAACAGACCCTGCGGTATGGATCGAGGATTATCTCCTTCATATCCACATGGCCCGCGGCGACGATTTTCATGCCATCAAATACCTCCCAATCAAGCTTAAAGGACTAGCTCGGCATTGGCTCAATAGCTTGCCAATAGGGTCAATCAGTTGTTGGGAGGACCTGGAAGCCGCATTCCTCGACAATTTCCAGGGCACTTATGTGCGACCCCAGACGCGGATGACCTAAGTCATGTAATCCAGCAGGCAGAGGAATCGGCCAGACAATTCTGGACACAGTTCCTAACAAAGAAAAATCAAATAGTCGACTGTCCGGACGCTGAGGACCTAGCAGCCTTCAAGCACAATATCCGTGACGAGTGGCTGGCCCGGCACCTCGGACAGGAAAAGCCGAAATCTATGGCAGCACTCACGACACTCATGACCCGCTTTTGCGCGGGAGAAGATAGCTGGCTCGCTCGTAGCAACAATATGACCAAGAACCCTGGTAGTTTGGACACCAGGGACATTAGTGGCAGGTCGCGTCGCAACAAACAGAAGCTCCGCATTAACGGCGACAATGCTGAGGGTACGATAGTTAATGCCGGATTCAGAGGCTCTAAATCCGGTCAGCGGAAGAAGCCATTCAGAAGGAATCCTAGGGGCCCGTCCAGCTTGGACCGACTCGACCACTTGTGCCAAATACAGGAAAAGCCGGCCAATCACACCAACAGGGATTGTTGGGTGTTCAAGCAGGCAGGAAAATTAAGCGCCGACAATGAAGACAAGGGGCTGCATAGCGATGACGATGAGGAGCCCCGGCTGCCGAACAACAATGGACAGAAGGGTTTTCCCCCACAAGTGCAAACGGTAAACATGATATACGCCACCCACGTCCCCAAAAGGGAGCGGAAGCGCGCGTTAAGGGACGTATACGCGGTAGAGCCAGTCGCCCCAAAGTTCAACCCATGGTCCTCCTACCCGATCACCTTTGATCGAAGAGACCATCCCACTAGCATCTGTCATGGCGGATTTGCCGCATTGGTTCTAGACTCAATTATTGACGGATTTCATCTCACAGAGTCCTCATGGATGGCGGCAGCAACGTGAACCTACTTTACCAGGATACAGTGCGAAAAATGGGCATCGAGCCCTCGAGGATTAAGCCCACCAAAACGACCTTTAAAGGCGTAATACCAGGTGTAGAGGCCAACTGTACAGGCTCACTCACACTTGAAGTGGTCTTCAGATCCCCGGATAATTTCCGAAGCTAGGAATTGATCTTCGACATAGTCCCATTCGGCAGTGGCTATCATGCACTGCTCAGACGAACCGCATTCGCCAAATTCAATGCGGTACCGCACTATGCATACCTTAAGCTCAAGATGCCAGGCCCTCGAGAGTAATTACGGTCAATGGAAACACCGAACGCTCCCTCCGAACGGAGGAGCACACGGCGGCCCTTGCAGCAGAAGTACAAAGCAGCCTCTCCAGGCAGTTCTCCACTCCGGCCATTAAACGTCCGGACACCGTCAAGCGCGCCCGGAGTAACCTACAACAAGACCGCCTGGCACGTTCCGAGCAGGCGTAGCAATGCGGCCCCAACCCCAACCCTCGCAAAAAGGCGACGCCAGTACTTCACGTCCATAACTATGCTCTGAAAATACCAAGGGCATAGGGGGAGGGGCACCATCACGGCACGCCCAAAACACGGCTTAAACCACACCAGGGGCTGCCGATTTTTTTTACTTTTCTCTTACTTCCAGGACTCTACTCTCCGGAAGGCGTGTTCGGCAGTTCAATTGCCGCACAGACGACACAAGAACCAGGGAAGCAGACAAGCCATGCTGCATTACGGAAGTCCCAGGTGGTCTCTATCACGAGCAGTATACCTGTTTCGCATACTATTCCGCAGCTTGCCCCTAGAGCAGACATGTTAAATTGTCCAACTTTTTGTTTATCGCATTACTTGTATCATTTTGCTTTGATCGCAGCTATTTTTAATAAACAATGCATAGCTTTTGTCTATTTTTTGCATTATCTTTTTATAAATAAATGTTCCTTAATGACATGTTGCACCCCTACAACTTGGTATGGCCAAAATACGCCAGGGGCTTTTAGCACCCCTCAATATGGTGTGAGAAGTCCGAACACTTCCACAAGTGCGGCACCCCGAACTTATAGCACTATATGCATCGGCTCCGAACCATGTCTTGGGTCAATAGTTGGGTTTGCCCGGCTCCTACGTTTTGGTGCCTTACGTTCCGCTATATCGGCTAAGGTAGCACTAGGAGAACCACTGCGATTGTGCCCCAATTGAGCTGGGCCGAGCACCTCAGTGGAGAAAGCTAAAACTGACTGTCATGATGAAGCGAGAGCTGGTCACTGTTCGAGAGGTTTTTTCGTGTCCCTAAAGACTTATGCCGCTTAGGGCGAGGAGTCGGCTCTGTCCGGCCAAGGCGTGGATAGCGTCCCGAACTCGGTCTTCCAAATACTAGGGGCTTCGCCGAAATTTAAAATTATAGAATTTTATGGGTAAGTGAGAGTGTTCACGCATTATAGTCCGATTGCCATGTTCGTTGGGCTGACCGCCTCCCTCGAAGAACCCAAATATGGGAAAAAGAGCGCCCAGGTTTATCCCCGAACACCCCAGCACTAACGGCAAGGGGGCAGAAGCCGACGACTCGCCACATCTCAGTATTGATAAACAGCCGCACAGAAGGTAATATTTTAAATTCAAGCAGCATTGCTCAACGCATATGAACAAGTTTTCAACGCACAGGACAAACACGAGCGAGTTTTACTCAAAAATTACATCCCTAGTACATTCATCCGCCACAAGGCGGGCACCCTTCAGAACATCCTAATAGTAATTTTTGGGCTTGCGATGCTCTCTCCCCGCTGGTGGCCCGTCCTTCACAAGCTTCTCCGCATCCAGCCTAGCCCAGTGCACCTTAGCACGGGCAAAGGCCCTACGGGCACCTTCAATACAGATGGAGCGCTTGATGACTTCGGGCCTTGGAAAGGCCTCCACCAGCCGCCGCACCAGCCCGAAATAGCTCCCAGGCAGAGCCTCTCCAGGCCACAGCCGAGCTAAGATGTAACACCCCGGATATGATTTACCCAATTTGTACTCCAACTCTTGCCGTTTCTGGCGTTAAGTTATTTTATTTTCTCGGGTTCGGGTCTTTGTCTCCGTGTGTTTTTATCGTTGCCATGCATCTCATATCATGTCATCATGTGCACTGCATTTGCATATGTGTTCATCTCATGCATTTGAGCATTTTCCCCGTTGTCCGTTTTGCATTCCGGCGCTTCGTTCTCCTCCGGTGGTCATTTCTAGCTTTCTTTCGTGTGTGGGGATTAAACATTCCCGGATTGGACCGAGACTTGCCAAGCGGCCTTGGTTCACTATCGGTAGACCGCCTATCAAGTTTCGTACCATTTGGACTTCGTTTGATACTCCAACGGTTAATCGAGGGACCGAAAAGGCCTCGTGTGTGTTGCAGCACAACACCCCTCCATTTTGGCCCAAAACCCATCAAAACCCTCTCCATCATCTAGAGCGTTCGATCACGATCGCGTGGCCAAAAACCGCACCTCATTTGGACTCTCCTAGCTCCCTCTATGCCTATAAATAGACCCCCTCCGAAATCCGGATCTCCTTCTCCCCCGAAACCCTAAAATCGCCCGCCGCCGACGGACAATGTCTGCCCCGGGCCGGACACTCCGCGCCGCCGCGCCCAGCCAGTGAGAGGCCGCCACCTGTCCCGCGCGGGGCCTCCTCCGCCGCCGGCCCGCGAGGCCCAAGGCGGGCCCTCCTCCGCCGCCGCCCGGGCCAAGCCGCCCTAGCGCGCCGCCCGCGTCTTCCCCGTCGCCGGCCACCCCGCCGCCGCGCGCCATCTCCGGTGAGGACACCGCCTCGCCGCCTCCTCGCACCGGCAGACGCCGCCCTGCGGCCACCTCGGCATCCGTGCCCGCCGGCGCCGCCTCCTCGCCGCCCCTCGTCGCCGGCAAGGCCGCCCCGGCTGGACGGTTTCTACTCTAGCGGCCCACCTCCGATTCTGGCAACCTCGACTTCCGCGCATGAACAGTGATCCCGGCCGGATCTAGATCTGAGTTGGAGACGGTTGACTTTTTGCCCGAAACCCTAGTTCATGTGCTCCTATTCATCATGCTATATCTCCGCATCCGTAGCTCCGTTTTGGGCATATAGCATATCAAAATGTTCATCTCAGAGAGCACATCATTTCATTCCATTGCGTCATTTTTATTTGAGTTCATCTTGATGCCTGAAATGCTGTTAGAAGGAGGCTACTTGAGATAATTGTCAGATCTGCTGTTCGATTTAGAGGTTTGTCATTTTTGCCATGATTAATGTGTGCATGATATGCCCATGAGGTCTACATATGTTTTGTTAAGGGTTTTGCCATCTTTCCAGAGGTGCAAGCCATGTATTTTTTTGATGTGTGTGGTGACTAGCACGAGCTTGCAAAGTGAGGCACTTGGTAATGCTGATTTCAGGGACTCAGCATTTCCACTAAGTCCTTGAGCTGTTTATCTCATATGGCCATATGTTCATGTTGTTTCCTAGTGATCCGTGCCTATTTTGAGGATGATCAGTAAGGATGTTTTATTAATCTTGTAGTGCTCTATCCATCCATGTCTTGGTTTGCAATTATGGAGCACCCTAGCTTGAGTCAATCGAGCTCTACTTTTGCTACTTCATGAATCCGGGCAGATTGTCTACTTGTTAGCGATTTTGCCGATGATGTTGTAGTCGATATATGCATGCTATGCTATTGTTCTTGCCATGTCTCGCTTGTATTTTGTGTATTCTTGATGAGTGTATGCTTAGTTTCTCATGACATGCTTTGTAGTGAGTGCATCGAGCTCGTAAACATGCCTACTTGATATCTGTTTTTCAGCATGTGCCAGTTTTCACTAAGTCTGAAAACTGATTATGCTTTTGCTATGTTCACATGCTTGCTAGTATGTTTTCTGATCCCTTTTGGCTCAAGGTCACTAAGGGACTTTTGTTAAGCCTTTTGAGTAGCTCCATGCCATGTTTTACTTTGCCATGTTCAGGTCCTGTAGCATGTAGTTTTGTTGCTCCAAAGAGTGCTACCTGATCTGAGATTCCAAACAAGTGTTAATTTCACTAAGTCCGAAATCTGTTTACCATATGCATTTTTTCCATGCTTGTTTGAACCTGTTAATGGATGATTTGGCCATAGCTCAGTGCTAGAATTTTGTTAAGCATCATGAATGAATCCTTGCCATGTATTTTTATGCCATGTTTGAGTGTTGTAGCTTGTTCATCTTATTGCATTTAGATGGCTACTTGCTGTAAATCGCAGAACGTGGTCATATTTGAATTGCTTGCCATTTCTAAACCGTAACTCCGATTCCGGCGTTCTTTATATCGTTTTCAAGAGATTTCATCTCATGTTTCCAGTGGCACACTTGGATTTCCAAGTTGAGGCCAGGTTCATGCATTCCTTGTCAAATCTTGCATATGCATCCCGCATCGCATCCCGCATAGCATATCATCTTTGCATCATATTGTTTGAGCCTTGCACGTGGTTGATTGTGTCCTTGTTGCTTGTTTGTCTTGTTTGGGTAGAGCCGGGAGACGAGTTCGCTAACGAGGAGCCCGTTGAGTTTTCTTTCGAGGATCCAGTCAACTCTGACAAACTTGCAGGCAAGATTATCATACCCTCGAAATCACTACTATCTTTGCTATGCTAGATTGCTCGCTCTTTTGCTATGCCAATGCTACGGTGCCTACCACTTGCTTTCAAGCCTCCCAAATTGTCATGTCAAACCTCTAACCCACCTTGTCCTAGCAAACCGTTGATTGGCCATGTTACCGCCTTGCTCAGCCCCTCTTATAGCGTTGCTAGTTGCAGGTGAAGATTGGAGACCGTTCCTTGTTGGAACTTTATTTACTTATCAGGATATCATTATATTGCCATGTTATCTTAATGCATCTATATACTTGGTAAAGGGTGGAAGGCTCGGCCTCTCGCCTAGTGTTTTGTTCCACTCTTGTCGCCCTAGTTTCCATCATATCGGTGTTATGTTCCCGGATTTTGCGTTCCTTACGCGGTTGGGTTATAATGGGAACCCCTTGATAGTTCGCCTTGTTTAAAGCTTTTCCAGCAATGCCCAACCTTGGTTTTACCATTTGCCGCCTAGCCTCTTTTTCCCTTGGGTTTCCGGAGCCCGAGGGTCATCTTATTTTAGCCCCCCCGGGCAAGTGCTCCTCTGAGTGTTGGTCCAACCGAGTGATGTCCGGGGCTACCAGGGGCAACTCTGGGCTGGCCTACCCGACGTCTGGGTCATCTGAGTGTGCCCTGAGAACGAGATATGTGCAGCTCCTATCGGGATTTGTCGGCACATTCGGGCGGTGTTGCTGATCTTGTTTTAACCTGTCTAAGTGTCTTGAAGAACCGAGGTACCGAGTCTGATCGGAACGTCTCGGGAGGAGGTATATTCCTTCGTTGACCGTGAGAGCTTTTCATGGGCTAAGTTGGGACTCCCCTGCAGGGATTTGAACTTCCGAAAGCCGTGCCCGTGGTTATGGGCAGATGGGAATTTGTTAATGTCCAGTTGTAGATAACTTGAACCTTAATTTAATTAAAATGAATCAACTGAGTGTGTCACCGTGATGGCCTCTTCTCGGCGGAGTCCGGGAAGTGGACACGGTGTTGGATTAATGTTTGTGCAGGTTGTCCTCTAGTTTCTCGCTCGCGCTTTGCCTCCTCTTCTCGCTCTCTTTTGCGAACAGGATAGCCACCATATATACTAGTCGCTCGCTGCAGCTCCACATATATTTTTACCTCGCCTTACCTATATGCTTAAATAGTCTTGATCGCGAGGGTTTGAGATTGCTGAGTCCCTGTGGCTCATAGATTACTATTACACCAGATGCAGGGCCTAATGATTCCGCTCCAGGTGACGCGCTCGATCTCAAGTGGGAGTTCGACGAGGACTCTCAACGTTACTATGTCTCCTTTCCTGATGATCAGTAGTGGTGCCCAGTTGGGGGTGATCGGGACCGTGTTGCATGTTGGGTTATCTTTTATTTTGGCGTCGTAGTCGGGCCATGAGTGCTTGGTTGATGTAATGTTATTTATGTACCTTGATTGACATGGTGAGTGTAAGCCAACTATGTTATCTCCCCTTTTATTAATTATATTACATGGGATGTTTGTGAAGATTGCCTAACTTGCGACATATGCCTTCAATGCGATTATGCCTCTAAGTCATGCCTCGACACGTGGGAGATATAGTCGCATCGAGGGTGTTACAAGTTGGTATCAGAGCCTTCCCCGACCTTAGGAGCCCCATTGCTTGATCGTTTTTAGCAGTCGAGTTGTGTCTAGAAAAATGTTTGGAGTTCATTTAGGAATTATATATCGGAGAGTTTAGGAATTCTTTTTACTTCCCAGTCTCCTCATCGCTCTGGTAAGGCATCCTGACGTAGAGTTTTGACTCTTCTCTTCTCAAATTTTACTAAAAAAATTTAGGATCACGCAGGTATCTTGGAATCGTTTCGATGATTTTATGATGAGAACATTGTCTTGGTGCCTCCTGTCAGGGGTTTTGTGGAAGTGTCCCGGGGAGTTGAGCTCTGAGGTGTTGTCGTCATAATTTTATCGTTGCAGTTCTGGAATACCTGAGTTTAGTACGCCGACATCGAAAATCTCTTTTATGCAGTTCGTTGGTGAGATAACCTCGACGCCACCCAGTACTGGGGCGGGAGTTCGGGAGTATCGCCATAACTTGTATAACGGATGCTTTTCGAAGGTTGAGGTAGATGGTTTCCGAAGTTTTCGCGGTTATGTGTTGAAGGATGGATATAGCTGGATGTAGGATTTGCTAGATTTGGGTGAGATATTATGCTTCCCCTGTATCCCCAACACCTGATTGCATAACCGGAAAGGTTTGGGAGTTTCATAGGTGGGAATTCTTGTAGCTCTAGTTCTTCTTCCACAGATATTTGGTTTGAGATTGGGATTTCTTACCGAGTATTCGTTCTTGATCCGTACCTTCTTGATTTCTTTCTCTACCTAAATTCTAAGTGGCTTCTCAATTTATGGATATGTGACCATTTCAAGAGGAATGCATTCGTTCATTTTGTTTGGATGTGAAGGCTATATGTTGCAATTTTCATTCTGTTGGATTCAGCTTCTTTTTATCTGTTTATGTGCTAACGGTGGTCAACCTCTTCAGGATGGCTCCTCCAATGCGCACTACTCCGAATCCTGATCCGCCACCACCTCCACCTCCTCCGGAGGCATGGCAAGCTGTGATGGCCGCAACCAATGCAAACACGCAGTTGATCTTGCAAATTCTTCAAGAGCGTAATCAAGGAAACCAAGGGAACCAAGGCAACAATCAGAATCACTTTGCTACACTCAACCAGTTCCTTGCTAACGGGCCAAAGACTTTCAGCAATTGTGTTGAGGCAACCGATGCTGACGATTGGCTCGTGGATCTGTGCAAGAATTTCGAGTGCAGTAATGTCAGGCCTGAGGATTTCGTCAAGTTCGCTTCCTTCCAACTCAAAGACCAAGCCGCAGAGTGGTTCCAGCAGTACAAGGATTCCAGAGGTGGACGTGTGATTACCTGGGATGAATTCCGTCAAGACTTCGAAGCTCACCATATCCCTCAGAGCGTGGTCGAAAGCAAGCGTGAGGAATTCCGCAACCTGAATCAAGGCTCTTTGTCTATCTATGACTACAACAAGTTGTTCAGAAGCTCGCCCGCTTTGCCAAGCAGGACGTACCTGATGAGAAGAGCATGATATACCAGTTCATGGGTGGTCTCAGAGAAGAAATCCAGCTAGCTCTTGTTCTCTTTGAGCCCTTGAGGTACGATGAGTTCTACAACATGGCACTGAAGCAAGAGGCCGCTCAACCTAGGTGTGATGCTTCCAAGAAGCGAGTCAGAGATGCTACTCCTTCTTCCTCTACTCAAGTGGCCAAGCAGCAGAAGTATTGGCTTCCTCCTCCTCCGTTCCGTCAGCCGTATCAGCAGAAGAGCAAAGGTGGCAGTGGATCTTCCCACCCACCCAACCCTGGCTTTCAGAACAAGACTTCGTCTCAAGCTCCAAGATCGAGTGCTCCGTACCACCGTCCGCTTTCAGAGGTCACATGCAACAAGTGCCAACAGAAGGGTCACTATGCCAACAAGTGTTTCAACCAGAGGTATCTTCCTCCTCCTCCTCCTCCTGTTAGATCGGCAAGTACAGCTGTGGTCAAGCATAACCCCAAGTCCGCCAAGGTCAACTTGATGAATGCAGCTCAGGCAGAGGACTCATCAGATGTCATTATGGGTAACCTTCCTGTTAATGATATTCCTGCAATAGTTCTTTTTGACACGGGTGCATCGCATTGAGTCATCTCGAGACCATTTGTTTCTAACCATGAGTTGCCTTTGCAAGATTTGCCTAGACAGTTATCTGTTGTTTCTCCGGGTAAATTCATGAATGCAAGCGCTATCGCCCCGGATGTTACTATCACGTTGGGCGACTACAAGTTCTCTCTTCTCCGGTGGTTCTTGGTAACTCGGATATTGATCTTATTCTCGGGATGGATTGGCTTTCTAAGCACAAGGCGCATCTTGATTGTGCAGCCAGGCAGATTCAATTGACTCATTCATCTGAGGATGTAATTGTCTTTGCCGCTCGTGATGATACAATCCGTCTGTTTTCTCTCAATGAGAAGGGTGAACTGGATGCTATCTCGCAGATTCCAGTCGTTTGCGAATATCAAGACGTCTTTCCAGAAGAGCTTCCAGGAATGCCTCCGCACCGGCCAGTTGAATTCGTTATTGATCTTGAGCCTGGCACGGAACCTGTGTGCAAGCGTCCTTACAAGCTCGGACCTGAAGAGTTGAAGGAGCTGAAGAAGCAACTCGATACTCAAGAGAGAATGGGTCTCATCCGGCCTAGTTCTTCTCCGTGGGGTTGTGGTGTTCTTTTTGTGAAGAAGAAGGATGGAACGGACCGACTTTGTGTTGATTACCGTCCATTGAACAAGAAGACCATCAAGAACAAATACCCACTTCCCAACATCAACGAGCTGTTCGAACAACTCAAAGGTGCCCAAGTATTCTCCAAGCTTGATCTCCGTATGGGTTATCATCAGATTCGAATCCGTGAGCAAGATATTCCCAAGACGGCTTTCAGGACAAGCTATGGTTCATATGAATACACTGTCATGTCTTTTGGCCTCGTCAACGCTCCTCCGACTTTCTCTCGCATGATGAACTTCATCTTCAACGCCTACACCAATGACTTCGTTTTGGTCTATCTCGACGACATTCTGGTTTTCTCGAAGAACAAGGAAGATCATGCCAAGCACTTGCGTTTGGTACTCGATAAGTTGAGGGAACACAAGTTCTACGCCAAGTTCTCCAAGTGCGAATTTTGGCTCGATGAGGTTCTTTATCTTGGTCATATCATCTCTGCCAAGGGCATTGCGGTGAATCCTGAGAAGGTGTCTGCAATTGTGAATTGGGAACCTCCTCAGAACGTGAAGCAACTCCGTAGCTTCCTCGGTCTCGCAAGCTATTGCCGAAGATTCGTTGAAAACTTTTCTAAGATCGCGAAGCCTCTCTCAAATCTTCTCCAGAAGCACGTCAAGTACGTTTGGTCTCCGGAGTGTGACATTGCTTTCAACACTTTGAAAGAGAAATTGATCACTGCTCCAGTTCTGACTCCGCCTGATGAATCCAAGCCGTACGAGGTCTTTTGTGATGCCTCTCTCCAAGGTCTTGGCGCAGTGTTGATGCAAGAGAAGAAAGTTGTTGCTTATACCTCTCGCCAGTTGAAGCCCAATGAGAAGAACTACCCCACTCATGATCTCGAGTTGGCGGCAGTTGTGCATGCTCTTTTGACTTGGAGACATCTCTTATTGGGAAGAAAAGTGGACATTTTCACTGATCACAAGAGTCTCAAGTACATCTTCACTCAGCCTAATCTCAACCTCAGGCAAACTCGATGGGTCGAAATGATTCAAGAGTATAATCCGAGTATCGAGTATACTCCAGGCAAGGCCAATGTGATTGCTGACGCATTGAGCAGGAAGGCTTATTGCAACAGTCTGATTCTCAAGCCTTATCAACCCGAGCTTTGTGAAGCTTTCCGCAAACTTAATCTGCAAGTTGTTCCTCAAGGTTTCCTCGCCAACCTTCAAGTCTCTCCTACCTTGGAAGACCAGATTCGCCAAGCCCAGCTTCTTGATGCTATGGTGAAAAAGGTGAAGATTGGGATTGCCAAGAGTCAACCCAAGTACAAGTGCTACCGCCTTGATGACAAGGATACTCTCTTCTTCGAGGATCGTATTGTTGTGCCCAAAGGTGACCTTCGTAAAGTGATCATGAACGAGGCTCACAATTCTCTCCTCTCCATCCACCCTGGGAGCACGAAGATGTATCAGGACCTCAAGCAGGCTTATTGGTGGACTCGAATGAAGCGCGAGATTGCTCAATTCGTGAATGAATGTGATGTCTGCAGAAGAGTGAAGGCAGAACACCAAAGGCCAGCTGGTCTCCTCCAACCTCTTGCCATTCCAGAATGGAAGTTTGACCACATTGAAATGGACTTCGTGACTGGGTTTCCAAAGTCCAAGCGTGGCAATGATGCTATATTCGTTGTCATCGACAAACTCACCAAAGTGGCTCACTTTCTGCCTATCAAAGAGTCAATCACTGCAGCTCAATTGGCGGAACTCTATACCTCTCGAATTGTCTCTCTGCACGGTATTCCACAAGTGATCTCTTCAGACCGTGGCAGCATCTTTACCTCCAAGTTTTGGGATTCTTTTCAGAAGGCCATGGGCACCAACATCCGCTTCAGCACAGCTTTCCATCCTCAAACTAGCGGTCAAGTCGAGCGTGTCAACCAGATTCTTGAAGATATGCTCAGGGCTTGTGTGATCTCCTTCGGCATGAAGTGGGAGGATTGTCTTCCTTATGCTGAATTCTCCTACAACAACAGTTTTCAAGCAAGTTCGGGCAAGGCCCCATTTGAAATTCTGTATGGCAGGAAGTGCCGTACCCCTCTCAACTGGTCTGAAACCGGTGAACGTCAGCTTCTCGGAAATGACTTAATCACAGAGGCAGAGGAAATGTGCAAAGTCATTCGAGATAACCTCAAAGCAGCCCAATCCCGCCAGAAGAGCTACTATGATAGTAAGCACCGTGATTTGGCTTTCGAGATCGGAGATCATGTTTACCTCCGCGTCTCTCCTATGAAAGGTACTCGTCGCTTCGGTATCAAAGGGAAGCTTGCCCCTAGATACGTGGGACCTTTCAAGATTGTCAGCAAGAGAGGCGATCTCGCCTATCAACTCGAGCTTCCTTCAAACTTTGCAAATGTTCATGATGTGTTCCATGTCTCTCAGCTCCGAAAGTGCTTCAAGACTCCTGACCGCACCGTCAACTTCGAGGACATTGAGCTCCAAGAAGATCTCTCTTATCGTGAGCACCCAGTTGCTATTCTTGAAGAGACTGAATGCAAGACTCGCAACATGTCAATCAAATTCCTCAAAGTCAATTGGTCACACCATTCCAACCGTGAAGCTACCTGGGAACGCAAGGATCACCTCCGTTCTGAATACCCGGCGTTCTTTCAGTCCTAGATCTCGGGACGAGATCCTTTCGTAGTGGTGGAGTGTTGTAACACCCCGGATATGATTTACCCAATTTGTACTCCAACTCTTGCCGTTTCCGGCCTTAAGTTATTTTATTTTCTCGGGTTCGGGTTTTTGTCTCCGTGTGTTGTTGTCGTGGTCATGCATCTCATATCATGTCATCATGTGCCTTGCATTTGCATACGTGTTCGTCTCATGCATTCGAGCATTTTCCCTGTCGTCCGTTTTGCATTCCGGCTCTTCGTTCTTCTCCGGTGGTTATTTCTACCTTTCTTTCGTGTGTGGAGATTAAACATTTCCGGATTGGACCAAGACTTGCCAAGCGGCCTTGGTTTACTACCGGTAGACCGCATGTCAAGTTCCGTACCATTTGGACTTCGTTTGATACTCCAACGGTTAACCAATGGACCAAAAAGGCATCGTGTGTGTTGCAGCCTAACACCCCTCCATGTTGGTCCAAAACCCACCTAAACCTTCTCCATCATCTAGATCGTTTGATCACGATCGCGTGGCCGAAAACCGCACCTCATTTGGACTCTCCTAGCTCCTCCTATGCCTATATAAAGACCCCTCCTCGAAAATCCGGATCTCCCCCGTCCAAACCCTAAAAATATCTCCTCCGTCGCTGCCGGACACATCCGGACGGAGCCGGACGTTGTCTGCCACCGCCACCGACCAATCCCGCGCTGCCACCTGTCCCGGGCGGGCGCCCACATTGCCGCCGCCGCGCCGGCCCGCCCGAGCCCACGGGAGGCCCCCGCGGCCCATCCCTCCGTGCCGCCCGGCCGCCTCTCCCTCCGCCCGCGCCTTCGCCACCCCTCCTCGCCGGAGGCCACCGCTCCGCCGTGCCACACCGCGACGCCGGCCACGCCC